>NW_026058150.1:0-37523 GCF_023721935.1 Panthera uncia | reverse complement strand
GCACACACCACACCACGTTCTGCTTATGTTGCAAAAACTGTGGTTTTCTCTAGCTTAGTGAATAGATTTGTCAAGTCACCAGATTGTGACCTGAAACTAATGTAATACTGTGTGTCAACTATACTTCAATAAAAAATAAACTAATAAAACTGTGGTTTCCCCAAAAAATGAACATCTCTGCAAAAACCATCACATATCTGTAGTCGTCAGCATAAAGAAAGTCAAGGAAGAAGTCGGTACCTTACAAGATAACATTCGATGTTTAATCTATTTAGGGGACTGGTGCTTGCATGGTAATGTGGGTAGTTTATTTCAGGGTGCAGAGTCCTTTCTGTCTGTTATGCAGCTATGTAAGCTGATGACAGGGCAGGTGACAGCTGCTTCCTTACCTACCTAGAGGCTGCTGGTCCAAAGACTCAAGTGCCTTAGTGGCCAGGGTCAGCTCTCAAAGCAGACAAGAGAAAAAGCAGGGGATCACCCAAGAGCTCGAGACATTGTACTGCTGGCCCTCTCGCCTTGCACCTCCGACACCCAAACCAGCCCAGGTTGGACATCGGGGCCCTCTCACAAGGGGACTAGCAGAGAACAGAGACCCAGTTTCCCCACCAGTCTTAAAGAAAGCAGTGTTTGCTTCAATTCACAGGAGGATGGCAGACGTGGGGTGGGGAATGAATAGTCCAAACACATGGGGGGGGTTGAAAAGACTCAAACTGCTACATGTCAGTTACCCGATTTTAACTGTGCTCTTTCAAATTCCCCTTCCCTATCTCTTGGGCAGATATACGTTTCCTAAATATACCAAGTAATTTGAGGCCCGCCTGGATTAAACTCTTGCCCTTCTAATTTAGATCTCACACCCTCTGTATGAGTTTGCTGGGGCTGCTGTAACAAAGTACAGACTGAAAGGCTTAAACAACAGAACTTTGCTCTCCCACGATCATGGAAGCTGGGAGTCTGAGCTCAAGGTGCTGGCAGGATTGGTTTCTTCTGGTGCTGCTCTCATTGGCTTGTAGATGGCCATCTTATCCTTGAGTCTTCACATGGTCTTCCTTCTGTGTGTCTGTGTCCTAATCTCCTCTTGTTATAAGGCTTACAGTCATACAGTATTAGGGCTCCCTCTCATGACCTTATTTAACTTTAATTACCTCTTGAAAGACCCTGTGCCCACATCCAGTTACATTCTGAGGTACCGGGGTTTATGACTTCAACATATGAATTTGGGGCGGGGGGGGGGAGACACAGTGCGGCCCATAATACCATTCTTTCTTTTCCAAGTGCATGCATGAGGAGGTGCCTTGGGAAAGGGGAGAAGGTGGCCTGGGTCTGGATACCACCACTTGCTCTTTAATGGCACCTAACTCCTCTGGCATTTGGGTTTGGGAATAACAATGGGGGAAGGGTAAGTATCTTTTTATCTAACAGCCAGCAGTTGGTGTCCTCTGCTGCTTTTCCTGCCAGTACTCCCTGGCATCCACAAGAGCTCTTCAGAGGTCTATGGTGAGCAGCCTTTCCGAACAGCTCCCCGAGAGCTGGCTCGACTTCTATCCCCACTGGTCTCTACACCTCCCAGAAGCCTCAACACCTCTTAAGTGCCAGAGATGCCTCACCATACATGCAGCCTTCCTTGACTCCATCCAGCACAGGGATTTGAGCCTGATCATCTCCAAGCTCCTAGAAACTGTGTTTCCTTGGCGACCCATGATGGCCATGCAGGCTTCTCCAGTTCCCTGTTCAGAGTGGCACAGGGGTAAACGTGTTTGTCCATAGTGTCAGCAGACATCTCACTAGTTAATAAAATGCAAAGGCAGGTAACACACATCTTAGAAGGTCCAAGGGAGGTGTCTAGCCCCAACTGATCGCTCATTAAAATAAGAGGAGTTTATTTCCCTCTGGCCTTTGTCTGGGCTTTCAGCACCAATCTCTATGCACCGAGAAAGGCCCTACTCTGCTTATCCTTGCACTGAAACCATCACTGCCAGGGGAGCAGTCAGACTCTAGCATGGCTTATCCTTGCTGTGAGGAAGTCTCCTTGGGAGTCTAGAGAAGTGAGTTAACAAGGGATCAGTACTGGGGATGAGTTCAATATGGTAAGGTCCGGACTATATTTTGAGACTGACTTACAGTAACAATCTCTGAATCTCTACCTTCCTTCCTTCTATCCTACCATGACTCATCTTGATATTTTAAGTTATAACAAAGCCTTTGCACTCAATTCCCAAGCCTTGGTGATGGAATCTTAAGCACTTGTGAGGCTTTGAGAGTGATTTGACACAACAAAGGAGCTTTATTATTACAAGATGGATTCTAGATTCTCAAAAAACAAACAAACAAACAAACACCCCAGACAAGTCCTGCCCCTGTTCCTGTATGAATTCAAGTCAATAAAAATTTCATGGGGAACTTTAGTGACAGAATCACACGGTGAGAATAGCCCTGGATTTAGTTTCAGAAGACCTTGATGTTATATTCTTCCCCATCCCCCATCCTCTGTCCTCAGCTGTGAGACATTGACCAGTAACCCAATAAAATGAAATACCTGCTATTTCACATGGTTTCTACGCTAATAGATCATATCATATTTACTATATATTGAAAAGGCTTTAAAAGCAAATTCTGTATAAAATTGAAAAATGGTCACACATGTTATTACCAGACAATGGTCAACGACCCAGACATGCATGGCCTTCTGACATTTGCAGAGTGCTTAAATTATCATGTAACTTTTACTATGAAGCAGCTTGAATCCAGAAGGTGGGAAAGGTCTCTTGCCTTCCAGCTCTGCCTGCTTTGCATCACACTGCACATCCAGGTATGCATAAGCAATTGCTCAATCACAAATGACTGCAATAACACACCAAAACGAAAACACCTTTTTTGGTTTTTATTTCACATGACAATAATATATCTTCCTTTATACTTTGTTCCTCAGTTGCTGATCGACCTGAAAGAAGGCCAGCATCCCAGAAGTAGGTTCCTGTGCCTTCTGGCATGAGTCTTCCCAAGCAGTATGATTGGAGAAGAAAATCATGTTATGCTAACTTAAGCCACATCCTCTCCCCCTTCTGCCTCTCAACTTTGTAAGCTGATAAGGAAGGGTGAGTGCTCTCTCCTTTGGTACTAGCAGGCAGTTCAAACCACACAAACCCTAGTCTGCTTACTGGAACCCTCACCCCACCCCCTAATCACCACAAAATACAGCCTTGATGTGAAAGAGAAAGGATTTCGTTGTTAGAACCCAGCTTGAAAGCCACTATCACTTTGAATCCCCATCTACCAACAGACTGTGAGGTGACAAGTACTGTTTTAGGCTTCAGAGACATAATAAAAAAAAAAGACAGATGTGAGACAGATAATCATTAAATCAATTACTCTAAAACATCGTGGCAAATAAGTTCTATGAAGACAAGTAAAAAAGGGTCAGGAGTGACAGGGAATGGGGAGAATGCAATTGTAGAAAGAGTCACAGAGAAGTCTTCTGTAGGTTAATAGCTGAGCACAGAACTGAAAGAAGTGAAGAAGTGACCCCCACAGAGATCTGGGGCCAGGTTTTTCAGGAAGAGGAAACAGCAAATGCAAAAGTCCAGACAGAATCATGCTTGGTATGGACACAGACCAGCAAGAGGCCAGTGTTGCTGGAGCATGAAGATGGGGAAAATGGCAGGGAACTCAGGGAGGGCCAGGGGCCTGAGCATATAGAGACTCTGGACTTTACTCTAATTATGATATAGAGCCAAAGGAAGGTTGCCAAAATTATATGATCTGACCTCATAACTGGGCAGGTCCCTTTCTTCTCTGAGGAGACTTGACCATGGAGTGGGAAGTAGAGTGAAGGCAGGAGGAAGATCCACTGGGACATTGCAGTGTCCAGGAGAGCATGAAGGTTGCTTCATAGGAGTGAGGGGGTGAAGGAAGGGAGAGGGGGTGGTAGAATTTAAGGCTGGATTACATGTGGGATACAAGAGAAACTGAGGCATCGGGGCTGAGCCTAATGCTACCATGATATGAACACTGGAGGGAGAAGACTGGGGGTGGGGTACCCCAAGTCCTGGGGCTGACTTGTTAAATTTGAGACACCCAACAGACATCCAGGTACACCATGGATCTATGAGCCTGGAGTTCAGGGGAGGGACCAAGGGGGAGTTCATTTCTGAAGACTTCAGCATATAGATGGTATTTATACTTATAACCATGTATCAGTTGAGATCCCCCATCTCTATAGATAGAGAAGAGAGCTGAGGACAGAGTCTTTGTGAAATCCCAGCCTTGAGCTTAGGAAGAAAAGAGGACCCAGCGAGGGGAGCAACAGATAGGAGAATCAAGGAGAGTAGGAGTAGCCAAGCAAAGAATGGGATTCATGAAGGAGAGAGTGAGCAATGGAGTCAAGTCTACTGAGATCAGAGGAAGAACTCCATAGAGAATGAGCTATTGGATTTCCCAACATGGGGGTCAAGGGTGACCTCAACAAAAGCCTATTTAATGGGTGAACAAATGCCTGACAGAGTGAGTTGAATAGAAGGGGAGGGGGTGGTGGACACAATGAACACAGTCTTCCAGAAGCTTTGCTGGAAAGCTCTGTAGTTGGAGGGTAATGTGGGGTCAAAGAAGGGTTTTTTGTCTTTAACACTGGAAATATTTCAGCACGTTTATGTGTTGATGTAATGAGCCACTAGAGAGGATAAAACACACAGTAGGTAGGGGAGCGGGAGGAGTCTGCTTGCTGGAACAAAGTCCAACTGTGGATGAAAGATGGCTAGGGGCTCCACTGCACAAAGGGGTGTGGCAATGCTCTCCTTTCTCAGTAGCACAGACAGGACAATCAGAAGGAAGGACAGTAGAGTCAATGGGTTCAAGTGCATGTGGATGGGTAGAGCTGCCAGCAGGAGCATGGGAGAGTCTTTTCTGATTGCTTTTCTTATTTAGGTATAATAGATTCAAGATCATCTTCTGAGAAATCAGGAGAGGAACAAGGCAATTGGATTTTGAGAAAAGAGAAAGTATGAAATAGTTCTCTAGGATAGGGTGTTAAAACCAAAATTCAACTAAGTAAATTTGAAGATTCAATTGGCTTTATTAAAACAACTCATGAATCAGCAGCATCCCATCTAGCAAGTAGAGGGGAGCCCCTCTGAGCAAAACAAAATGAAGATTTTTAAAGGCAGAGAGAGGGCATAAAAAAAAAGAAAGGAATTTATTAGCAAGGAATGCATTGTTTAGGCAAGGTTTGTCCTTTAAAGGGGAGCAGTAGGGGTCTATCAGTAAATTTTCCTAGTATTGACCTGGAAATTCTACATTGACTGGCTAAAGGTTACATTCACAGGAGGTGGAAACTGTAGTTAGGTTCAGTACTGTCTTAGTTTGCTGAGTTGGGGCCTGAACCTAACTGATGCCATTTTGAGCCTATGGTTTCCTTTTTAATGAAGGGAAGAGTGGATAGACCAGTAGATAAAGTCCTGGAAGCCCACTGGGAATGTGTGGTTATAATTGTAAAGCAAAGTGAGTCAGATTGGTGGTGTTTGGGCCCCAAGTGGGCAAGGGATGGAATGTAACTATTCCTGGGGTATGGTGTGCAAGTTTGATAAAAAAGCCAAGGGAGTCTAGAGTGATCAGAATGGAGGGTCACGAAACATGAATCCTCACTTCCCTCCTTGCAGCTTGAATGGCCTGATAAACAGTGAAAAGGTCAATGAGCCCCAAATGGTTGGTGAGCAGATATCAGAGTGTTAAAAAGGAAACCACAAGCCCAAAATGGCGTCACTTAGTCCAAATTCCCAAATTGGGGCGTAATACATAATCCAGTTGCAGTTTCAACCTCCCCCATAAATGTAGTTTTAATAGGCCAGTCAGGAATTTTCTGATAGGCACCAATGAGTCTGCCACATGGGTCCTCTCCATCCCCCAAACAAAAATAAGGTAATAGGCATGATAAGACCCTCTGCTGTTATCATGAGGGAAAGTGACTTTGTCTGGAATTATTCTTTTCTTCTGCTAATAACTTTCTTGTCCTATCCTTCTAGAAAGACCTTCCATTTTAGACACCTCAGAGTTCTCCTCTACTTGCTAGATGGGATGCCACTGATCCATGAGTTGTTTTAATAAAGCCAATTACATCTTTGAATTTACTTGGCTGAATATTTGCTATTTAACAAAAGGGAAAAATAAGAGTTGGTGTTCAGGGAGTAGAGCTCTGTGGGCCAACTTAGATCCTACTTGAATTTGGGGTGAGGTGTGGGTGAGGGGGTCCATTTTACAATGAGCAGGTAAAGCGGTGCCCTTCAATCCTGTCAGACAATGTGAAGCCAAGAGCATTCCATGAGATGTTCCACTTCATGTTTAAGAAGTACTAAACTTATTTTATAGTAATGAAAGCCTTGTAATAAAGCATAATAAAAACATTTAACACTGAGCACCTACCACGTGCTAGGCATTTGAGTGAACCTGGCTGATGCCATCTTGGACAAATCTGCCATGATGACTGCTCCATGACCTGAAGCGTTTTTGAGCACAGCATCCCCCCATTCTCTCTTTTTGTTTAACCACACCATCAAGTACACCCTGGGAAAATAAAGTCCTTGATCTGCTCTGGAGATATGTCTATGATTCTCAAACATTCCCTCCCTGCCGATCTTCCATGACTCTTCCATGACTACATAAAAGCAGGTTTTACAAGAGGGGACATTGTAGAGATCTACTGGTCCCATAGCCTCCCAATACATGCTTCTGTTCACTGGTCTCCTTAAAAACCATTTCTTACCAAACTGCACTTGGCCTTTTCCTTCAGTCTTATGGATCCTTTGGCCTTTGGAGGTCATTTTGCACATCCTTTTCATGGAACAGCCTTGTTTTGAGTACTAAATCAGTGAATCTTTACAAGAGCCTCATGCGATTGTTGTCCTCATTTTGCAGTTAAGAAGACTGGTAAAAGAAATTAACTGGCCTTTTCAATGTGTGAACTCTAATGTACAAGCCACAATCATTGTTTGTTGGAAGTAGTTGTATGGTGTTGATACTTCACAAAACTATCTCCTTGTATGTAGTAGAAAGGGACTTATGGAAAGAGTGGGCTGTTCATTTTGGGGAATATTATATCAATGAGATAAGGATCCTGGGCTTTGGGAAACATCACATTCTTCTTAGCTTTTTCTTATGTTTTAAGAAATGTCCTCTTCGTTCACCTTAGGATTTGTGAACTTGATTTAGAATATATCAGCTTGACAAGGTTGGGTTATGGCAATGATTTCCAAGGAGGGCAGGGACAGCCCCTACAGGACATCTCAGAAATTACTGAGAATTTTTTGGTTACCTCAATGACTAAATAGAGAGAGGAATACTGCTGGCATCCATGGGGTTCAGGAAAGCTAGATATTTTACAAGGCAGAGGGCTTTCATGTAGCTGTGAAACCTACTTAAATTTAAGCATACACTTTTGTCCAGTTTTAGCTGAAGTTTTCTAGTAATACACCAAATTTACTAGGAGAGCAATTCTTTTTTAAACTAAGGGAAGATTGTACTTTGTTTTGATTGGAATTTTACCAAGTTGTTCACTATTTTAGAAAATCCTCACTCTGCCTGTAGTATTTCAGTTACCAAGGCAACATACAGTATTAGTATACTATGTACCAGTTGTATTCACAGTGACACCTCTTTGTCAGATGTTATTAGAGAAGTCTCACATATTTTTGGAATCTGGCTAAGGGAAAGTTGAATTGGGGATATATTTACTGGTATACATTTATATACCTGCAGTTATTTCCATCCACAGTTATGGCTGTCTATCCAGGAGACAGAGGACCTGTGTGAATACTGGCCTCTCGCCCAGTGATATGATGTGAAGTTGCAGGGCCAGAGAACATAATGTGATATGAATGTTACATATGGAGTCTATCCTTAAATGAGGTATTTAAGTAGTTCTGGAAGAAACAGAACTTAATATTGTAGGGGCCAAGGGCAGCCTGCCCCAAATTATGCCCCTTTGGCATATTGATTATTTGAAGTAAAAGTTACTTAGAAAACAGCCAGTATAAAGACATTCAAACCCCTCTGTCCCCCTGAAAGCAGGAAATAAATCTCTCATGTGAAAAATACCCTCCCTGGGAATGCAAGCTTGTGCAGCCACTCTGGAAAACAGTATGGAGGTCCCTCAAAAAACTAAAAATAGAACTACCCTATGATCCAGCAATTGCACTACTAGGTATTAACCAAGGATACAGGTGTGCTGTTTTGAAGGGACACATGCACCCCCATGTTTATAGTAGCACTATCAATAATAGCCAAAGTATGGAAAGGGCCCAAATGTCTATCGATGGATGAATGGATAAAGAAGAGGTGGTATATATATACAATGGAGTATTACTCAGCAATCAAAAAGAATGAAATCTTGCCATTTGCAACTATGTGGATGGAACTGGAGGGTATTATGCTAAGTGAAATTAGTCAGAGAAAGACAAATATCATATGACTTCACTCATATGAGGACTTTAAGAGACAAAACAAATGAACATAAGGGAAGGAAAACAAAAATAATATAAAAACAGGGAGGGGGACAAAACATAAGAGACTCTTAAATAGGGAGAACAAACAGGGTTACTGGAGGGGGTGTCGGAGGGGTGATGGGCTAAATGAGTAAGAGGCATTAAGGAATCTGCTCCTGAAATCATTGTTGCACTATATGCTAATTTGGATGTAAATTAAAAAAAAATAAAATTAAAAAAAATCAAACAGAGACAATCAGATTCAGAGATAATAAAGATTGTTCTTTCCAAAATCAAAAAAGAAAAAAAGAAAGAAAGAAACAAACAAACAAAGAAAGAAACAAAGAAAGAAAAAAGAAAAATACCCTCCCTATGCTAACAAGTAAAACTGCATCCTTATCACTAGAGATGAAGACTTTAAAGCTGATAAAGCTGTGGAAATAAACCTTGTTACTTTTTATTCTAAATTTCTACCTTAGCCGGAATTCCATTTAGAATTTCTTACTAAAGCTCCCAAACATCTATTTTCTTTATCCTGTCAATTTCTTATAAATGTATTGTTTTTTGGTCTACAGTGTATAAAATCTGCCTGCCTTGGTCATTTCCTTAGGCTTCAATTTCAGTATTGGGCCTCCATGTACACTTAGTATAACTTTGGATTTTTTTCCTGTTAATTTGTCTCGTGTCAGTTTAATTCCTAAACCAGGGAGAATAATGCTCGGAAGTGGGATAAAGAAGGAAATTTCTTCCTCCTCAACAATACATACAAGCCAGAAGTTAGTCTATGATATCATATAGACATGTCAGAGTGCTAATTAATAGAAATATTATGTTATTTTTCTGGATTTTGTGATGCTTGTGGTAGTTGTCAGCTTTTTAAAATTGGTAATTTGCAAAAAATTAAAGATAGATAAAATATAAAATTCATAATTTGTTACTACTTGTCCATTCTAATTAAATGTCTACTTTCATGCCCACTTTTATATTCATAATTTTGTATTTTTTAGACTTTATATTTGGTCAAAATGTCATCATAATATTTATACAGGCCAATCTCTACTCAACACAGAAATTATACTTTATTTCTTCCTTTTTTGTAGGTTTATATTGTATTACTTAGCAAATTATGAGGACAGGAAAGATAGTATAATAAACTTACTCTTCCTGCCATATCATAGTCAATGACATTTTAAAAAACATTTGTTGGGGGCGCCTGGGTGGCTCAGTCGGTTAGGCGGCCGACTTCGGCTCAGGTCATGATCTCGCGGTCCGTGAGTTCGAGCCCCGCGTTGGGCTCTGTGCTGACTGCTCAGAGCCTGGAGCCTGTTTCAGATTCTGTGTCTCCCTCTCTCTCTGACCCTCCCCGGTTCATGCTCTCTCTCTGTCTCAAAAATAAATAAACATTAAAAAAATTAAAAAAAAAAAAACATTTGTTGAATGCCGATTCTGCGTAGGCATTATTCTAGGAGATATCTCATTTAATCCCTAAACAAAAATTTGCAAAGTCTCTCAAATGGGGTCTTAGGACCGCTTCACACTCTTTTTTTCCCTATAATTTTTTCCTAGTTTTATTGAAAAATAATTGACATACATTACTGTATAAGTTTAAGGCATACAATGGTTTGATTTACATATGCTGTGAAATGATTACCATAATAGGTTCAGCTAACATCCATCTTCTCATAAATACAACAAAAAGAAAGAAGAAAAGAAAAAAGGAAAGAAAAAATTCTCCTTAAGGTAAGAAAGATCATATATCTTTTGCTATTAATTTTTTGGCTTATTTTTTAAAAATTCCACATATAAGTGACATTGTTTAAAAAAATTTTTTTTAATGTTTATTTATTTTTGAGAGAGACAAGGCATGAGCGGGGGAGGGGCAGAGAGCGAGGGAGACACAGAATCTGAAGCAGGCTCCAGGCTCTGAGCTGCCAGCACAGAGCCTGATGTGGGCTTGAACTCATGAACCGCGAGAACATGACCTGAGCTGACTTAACCGACTGAGCCACCCAGGTGCCCCTAAGTGACATATGCTTAAAGAGAACCTCCAAGATTGAGTGTTTCAGGCCCCATAAAACATACTTGCTCCCAAATAAAAGTTTATCAGAGGATTCTCACTCCTAATTTTCTGTCTCTACCACCTCATCTCCACCACACCCTGCCTCACTGCTAGTTAGCCATTTCATTAATTTCTGATTTCCTCTGTGATTTTTGCAAAATTAAGCAAATATGAATATACACACATATGTATTCTTATTTAACCTTTTATTTTACACCAAAGGCGGCATGCTTGTGTTCATTATTCTTATGCAAACAAAAATTCTTTAAGTTGTCAAATATATCATTTTCATTTGATTTTCTGGATTTTTAGTAATAGTCATCAAAGACTTTTTCCATTTTTGTGTTATAAAGAAATTGTCAATATTTTCTTCTAGTACTTTTAGTTTTCAATTTTTAATCTGATATAAACCATAAAGTACATATCCAATTTTTTCTATTTTCAAGTGGCTGTCTGATTGTCCTAACACCATTTATTAAAAAGTCCACCCCTTCCCCCAGTGATTGAGATGCCATCTTAAGCATACACTAACGTTTGTATGTACTTGGCTCTATTTCTAGATAAATTCTGAACTTGATGTTCCATTGACCTACTTGCCTATTCATGCACCAATAGCACATTATTTTAATATCTGATAGGGGCTAGCTGTCCCCTCAGTCTACCATTCTTGCTGTTTATTTCATCATAAAAACTTTTGAGAATCAACCTGTCTAGCCTGAGAAAATAATTGGTTTTTAAAATTAAGATTGTGTTAAATTTTACACATGAACTTGGAGAAAATGGACATCTCTGTATAGCAATGGTTTTGCATATTAGCAACACCTGAGTATCTTGAAGAAAATACCAGTTCCTGGTTTCTTCTCCAGGAATTTAATTTGACTGGGGATGGACCCCCGAATAGCTGCAATGTTTGAAGACTCCCAGGTGGTTCTAATGAACAGCCAAAGTTGGGAGTCATACGCCTAGTCCACAGGTATGTGGATACACATTATTTGTGTCTGTTTGGTTGCCGAGAGGCAGCAAGTTAGTCCAGGTGTCCCAAAAGGGCTATTGCTTTCTTAACTCAAATTGTGAGTGCTGTGTAGGCAGAACTCTGGAGCCCAGCACCTGCATTTTACAGTAAGATTCTGCTGATATCGGGTTAAGCACTTTTGCAAATTTGTACCACACTTAACCAGGTGAAATGACCTTCACCTCTCTGTTTTTGTCTCTTGTGATCACTGCTCTATCCACAGAGCCTAGAATAGTTCCTGGTACATAGCAGGCTCTCGATAAATACATGCCATATGAATTAATTGCATATTCCCGCGCTGAAATGACAGCCAGTGAATATCGGACGACCCTGCACCATTTTTAATTCTAACATCGGATCACTGAAACACATTTATATTTCTGACTGAAAGAGCCATGACCTCTTTTATAATGACTGGGTCTGCGGCAAGATATAGCGCATACTTCGACTTAACCTCCTCCATCCACCCCCAACTCTCCAAAGATGAAAACCTGCCCTAATAAGGTAGCACCGAAACCTGGTTCCGGGTCACGTGAAGCGAGTGGCACCGGCCGACAGAAGACCCTCCCTCGCTCCTGCGCACAGCTTCTGCGCCGGTTTCTTGAGGAGCGTTCGCAGGCTCAGAGGCCTCGCTTACACCCTGGCTCCGCCCAGCTCACTCCTAGGGGGCGGGACGAAGGGCGGGCGGTGGGGGAAGAGGCTGGGCGGTGGCTGCGCGCGTGCGCCGAAAAGAGCTGAGGGGCAGGCGCACCGTGGCGGGCCTGGCTTAAGCGATTTCAGACAAGATGCAGGTAAAGAACCTGGGGGGCCGAGTCCTGGAGACTGCCGCAGTTCGTTTGCCCCGCGTGTCATCGGCGGACCGTCCGGGCTGGGACTGTGGGAAGCCCTTGGGCGCCACCGACGCCGGGGAGGTCACACGAGTCTAGGCCCGGCGCAGGCGCAGTGCGAGAGGGCGGGCGTGGTCCCTCCGAGAAACTGCGGGCTGGGCCTCCACACTCCCGTAGTTGTAACCCCTCCAAATCTCAGTCTTTGGGGGCTCTCTCTTCTTGAGGTCAGATCCTGCAAAGCCTGTGAAGGACTCGTCGCATCCCACCTGGCAGGGTTACTTCCTATTTGTTAATTTCCGTAACACCTGAGCGGGGGTGTTATAGGCTCGTTGTGTGGATGTGGAAGCTGAGGCTCGGAGAAGGGAAGGGGCCGACCTGGAGGTCCGGTAACTTGAAACAGTGGCGGAACCTGTGTTCCTGAAACCACTTAGAGCTGGTTGAGTGGATAGTTACATCCTCTTTCTCCCTAACGTTGGTGTTTAGGTTGAAGTGTGCTCCCTTTCAGATTCCCTGGCTTTCAGAGCTCAGCCCTGGGGTCTCTCTCTTCAGTCTTAAAATAGAGTCAAATTGGCCTCCTTTCCCCCCGTATCTGGAATTTTCTAATGAAATTGGCCTAAAACTTAAAGTGAAAGAAAATGAAGCCGCCTAGCATCAGTCTCTCCTGATTCTACTCCTGACTGTATTGCAGTCACTCAGAACTTTGAGATACTCCGTATCTCTGCTCTTGGGCCGTTTGCACATGCTGGTCCCTCTGCCTGGAAAGTAATTTCTTACTTGCCTATCCTGTGGAATGCAGACCTCTTGCAACTTTCTAGGTCAGCAGCCTGTTGATCATTGCACTTGCCACAATGTGTAATATCTATATATCTATATATCTATATTTATTTGTTTATTGCCTGCCTCTTTCTCTCAACTGTAAAATAGGTGACACCATGCTTCCCTACTATGTATTACAATAATTTACATATAGTGGGTACTTAATATCTGTTGAATGAATCACTCCAAGTCAGTAATTAAATTACTGAAAAACCATCTCAGCCTTGGTACAGCATTGATACTGATCTGTGCATCATATCCTGATATTTACCCAAAACTAATTCCTGGGTGTGTATGTTTAGGGGGGTGCAGAGTGAAGGTGCAGTGAAGGACAGGAAAAAGAACAGGGGGTGTGGGTCATGTGACACTTTCTCAGAAACAGGTCACAGTATAATTTGGTTTGAATTCCTCTTCCCTCCACCTTTTGCATTCGACCCTTTCCCCAGTATGACACCCTCCATAGTGGACTTTGCACTCATGGTATCCTTGGTCCACTTGCACTAGGACCCCAATGCAGACACTGAGTGGAATGACATCTTACGCAAAAAGGGCATCTTGCCCTCAAAGGAAAGTTTGAAAGACCTGGAAAAGGAGGCAGAAGAGGAGGAACAGCGAGTCCTTCAGCAGTCAGTTGGTGAGCTTGCTTACATTCATTTTTGTTCTGTCTCTCTCTGGGGTAAGAAACAACTTTCTAGGTCCTAAGTGGTTTGGTGGAAGGATGCTCTGAGCAGGAATTGGGAGCCAGAGATTGGAGTGCTGGAATGGGCACTAACTCTGGGACCTCTGGCGAGTCACAGGCTTTCTCTAACCTTCAACTTCCTGGGCTTTAGAAATGGGACTTCAGAGGCCTCCTTCATTTCCATAATTTCTTGTCTGTGTCAGATGGGCACATGATAAACCTGAAGAAAATACTTGAGTTGTACTTTTTGTCCCATTGATCACAGGGGCTAGTACTTTTGTCTTCTGTTTATACATTAGAGCTAATTTAGAGATGGATTCATTAGAAAGCGTTTATCCAGTGAATGTTTATTAAATGATCATCTGCCAGGTGTAATTCTAAGCATTGGGGCTTTAGTTGTGTGCAGGCCAGACAAAAATCCCTGTCCTCGTGGCACTTACATTCTATTGGGAGAGATAAACAATAAGCAATACATAAGTAAATATAGGAAAATAAAGCAGGGAAAGGCCTCAAAAGGGTGGGAGGAGGGGTGAGTGTAATTCTAGATAGGGTCAGAAAGAGCCTCAGTAGGAGTGACTTTGAGTAGACCTAAGAGTTGAATCAAGCTACTTAAGTAAGTGAAGAGCATGTTAGAGAATCATCTGGGAAGCCAATATGACTGGGAAAGAGTAGTAAGTTCAGAGAGGCAACTAGGGGTCCAACCATTGAGGACCTTGTATCTTTTAATAAAGGCCTTGGGTTTTATGTCTAGTGGGGTGGGAATCACTAGAGGTTTGAACAGAGGATTGACATGTTGACAGCACCCTCCTGCTGCTGCCTTACTGAGCATGCAAGATGGGCAGAAAGTCAGGAAGTAGACAGTTTAGTATAGAAACTACTGCACTAATTCAGGTAGGAGGTACGATTGGCTTGGACCAGCCTGCATGGTGTTGGTGGAAGTGGTGAGAAGAGGTTGGATCTGGAAATAATTTGAAGGTAGGGCCAATAGGCTTTTCTGGTGGATCCTGTGAGGGGCGTGAGGAAAAGTAAGCGAAAGATGACTGCAGGGTGTTGGGCTTGAGCAGCCTGAGGGATGGAGTGACCACCAACTGAGATGAGGAAGGCTTGGTGAGTAGCAGTTTGGAGCTAGGATCAGGAGCTCTATTTGGAACACAGTAACATTGAGATTTTTATTAGTCCAGTAGAGATGATAGGTAGGCTGTTGGCCATGTTTTTCTCCAAATCAGAGAAGTATGGGCTGGAGGCATAAAGTCATGAGGTGCAGTCACCAAGGGAGTGGATATAGATAAAAAAAGGAGTCAAATCAGCAGAGGTTCAAAGGAAGGGCAGTCATAGAAAGAAGTAGGACGAGGGAAGGCATCCTGCAAGCCAGAGGAGGACCATCTTTCAAAGAGAAGGCAGTGGGGGGTTGGATTAATGCTGCTCATCCATCAGGAAGTGGAGGTCATTGTTGATCTTGATAAGAGCAATTTGTTTAGTGTTGGAGTTGGGGTTGGAGGATAAAAATCTGATTTGATGTCAAGAAGCAAGAATATGGCAGTAAAAACAAAATAGAGATTTTGTAGCAGTTGGTTAAAAGGAAAGAGAGCTGCCTACCTATCACTCACAAGAGAAGAACCAGAAGTCCTGTAATAATCCCTTTAACTCTAGGGAAGGTGTGCCAGGGAGGACACCCACTGGTATCCCCCGTGTCCTCAGAGACAGGATTGTTAAAACTCCAGGTCATGGGTGTGTGTGCTTGAAGAGCAGACCAGGTGAGTTTAGGCAAATACAACTCTCTTGTTTTATAAACTCGGGAAACTTCTCATTCATATCCCTACAATTGCATGGAGGTAGGAGAGTCAGTTCTGCTGCATATGTCAACATAGGCCTATCTTTTTTAAAACACACTTAAGTTCTTATTTACTAGTGTAATACCTTCAGTATTTTTTATTTTGGTTTTGCCGAGTGAGTTTTGTTGGTGTTGCATGCACATCTTTAGGAGAAAAGAAAAGGAGGAAAAACAAAATGCAAGTTTGTTCATCTTTTAAATATTTTGGTTTTTGCTAACTTAACTACATTCAGTGAAAACATATGAAGATATGACTTTGGAAGAGCTGGAAGAAAATGAAGACGAGTTTAATGAGGAAGATGAACGTGCTATTGAAATGTACAGGTTAGTGCCACCCAGAGGGACTGTTTGTTTTTTTGTGTGGCACTAAAATGTGTGTCTTTTGAAAAGTTAACTTTCTGACCGAGATAACATTTGGAAAGTTTTATATAATTAAATAGTAATTTGCAGATTTCAGTGAACTAGTCTTGGACTTCTGCCATGTGGCAAATAAATAAACATGGATCTTTATAAAGGTTGCTGTGTGAAAGGTGTGTGGGACGTGTGGGCTGGATGTGTAAGATGTCTTTCTCCTCCTTCTGCGGTACAGGCAGCAAAGACTGGCTGAGTGGAAAGCAACTCAACTAAAGAATAAATATGGAGAAGTTTTGGAGATCTCAGGAAAGGATTATGTTCAAGAAGTTACTAAAGCCGGTGAGGGCTTGTGGGTAATCTTGCACCTTTACAAACAAGGGTGAGCTGACCTTACGTACTATCCTTAAATGTTAATTTGAATTTATGCCTTGGATATCCCAGGCTTAATCCACATTGGAGGTTTTGTTTGTTTGTTTTTTAAACTAGTATTTTGTTTTTGTTGCTGATTTGCCCAAACCTAATGCCTAATTTTTGTCTTTAGACTTTCAAATTAATATTTGTGGCTAATAATGTTTTTTATTACATCATAGCAATGAAGATTGCTTTTATTGAAAAAGAATTCCTTATTTATCCTTCTAGAGAAACTCTGGCATTTCAAAATTGCATGTAGTGAATCATTCTCGTAGATGTCGGGGGTGACCTTTATAATAATTGTTCCAGGCAAGTGACGCAGTGGTGCTCCGCTGTGCCTCACTTCCAGCTGCATTCTCCTACTGTGTACTTGTGTAGAAATTTTTTGAAAAGCAGGAAATACTTTCTGACCTTTTTCACTCCTGAATCTTGAATGTTCTCTCATATAGGTGGGCATAATAATTATCTTTTACATTGAAGCTGTTTTTTTGAGTTACTACTGAGTCAAATTAAATTGCATTTTAGATTTTGAGTTCTTTATTTTCCCTGAACTTATCAGAAAGGTTTTTTAAAAAATGTTTAATCATCTTGACTGGAGTAGCAGAATCATTTGTGAAGCTATTAGGATTTACATAGGGTAGAAGGGTAGTTGAGCTTTGCCCAATATAAATGCAGAATCACAATTGCTTCTATTTCTGTTTTATAGGTTTTCTCGCTCACTGTTGTTTCCCATTTCTACTTTACAGGATTCCCCTCTGTGCCCTCATAAATCAGCACTTCAGTGGACTTGCCAGGAAGTTTCCTGATGTCAAATTTATCAAAGCCATTTCAACAACCTGCATACCTAATTATCCTGATAGGAATCTGCCTACAATATTTGTTTACCTTGAAGGAGATATCAAGGCTCAATTTATTGGACCTCTGGTGTTTGGTGGCATGAACCTGACAATAGATGGTAAGGGCTTCTTTGAGGTGGTCTAGGGCATGTGAGCAATGACCAGTGCATGTTAGAGATGATGAGGGGATGTTTCTGTTGAACAGACATGTGTTAGATGATTTGTGAAAGTCATCTTTGCCCCTGTGTGTTGTCAAAAGGAAAGAAGCACATTTAATCTCTCATTAGATGAGTCACTGGGGGCAGTTACAACTGGGCTCTAATAATTCTATTAAAAGAGGACACAATGGACTTTAAAATATGTATATTTAATACTTATGTCTAATAGGTTTTATTTGCCCCTATAGTTGGGTATGTTTTAAGTTACAGCTAAAGATCTCAGCATTCATTTTTTGTTTAATTCACATGAACATATTACTGGTATTTATACTTTTTTATACTGACATGCATAAAAATGTTTAAGAATATTTTCCCAGTTGGGGGCGCCTGGGTGGCTCAGTCAGTTAAGCAGCCGACTTCGGCTCAGGTCACGATCTCGCGGTCCGTGAGTTCGAGCCCCGCGTCGGGCTCTGTGCTGACAGCTCGGAGCCTGGAGCCTGCTTCAGATTCTGTGTCTCCCTCTCTCTCACCCTCCCCCGTTCATGCTCTGTCTCTCTCTGTCTCAAAAATAAATAAACGTTAAAAAAAAAAAATTAAAAAAAAAAAAAAAGAATATTTTCTCAGTTGAATGTCTTAGTGGCTTTTAAGTTAAATTAGAAGTTTATTGAATTCTGCCTCTTAACTCCTGAAGGATATATCCTTTTATTCCTGAAGGACGTGTCTTTTATTCCTTTCTACCTGTTACACGAGGTGTTGAACTATGTACATACTCATAGCATGAAAGAGAGAACCTGAGGCCCAAGGGTTTCCACCTAAGTCACTCATTGAAATAATGTGTCCACCTGTGCTTTAAAAAAACATTAGGGGTGCCTGGGTGGCAAATTGGGTTAAGCATCTGGCTTTAGCTCAGGTCATGATGATCTCACGTTTCATGGATTCAAGCCCTGCATCGGGCTCCATACTGGCAGTTCAGAGCCTGGAGCCTGCTTTGGATTCTGTGTCTCTCTCTCTGTCCCTCCTCTACTCGTGCTCTCTGTCTCTCTCAAAATAAATAAATAACATTAAAAAAAAAGTAAAAAAATAAAATAAAAAAATGTTCAAATGTGACTTTACATACTATTTTATGTAACTATTTTATGTAAGATACTTGTGAGTACATACTATTTTATGTACTATTTTATGTAAGATACTTGTAAGATAAGTATAGCATGTGTACATACATACACACATTACATCAGTTATACATTATTCAAATCTTCAAAGGCATACAGCATTTCTAAATATTTCTAAACTATATGTTTTCATCTTATTCTTTTTTTTTTTTTTTTTTTTTATGTTTATTCATTTTTTGGAGAGAGAGACAGAGCATGAGTGGAAGAGGGGCAGAGAAACAGGGAGACACAGAATCCGAAGCAGGCTCCAGGTTCTGGCTGTCAGCACAGAGCCAGACTTGGGGCTTGAACCTATGAACCATGAGATCATGACCTGGGCTGAAGTTGGTTGCTCAACTGACTGAGCTGCCCAGGTGCCCCTCTGGTGTTTTGAATCTTACCATGAGGGGACAGAGAAGGGTATACGATAGTAACAGTCTTTATTTGTAGAAATAATTTGAGGATTAGTGAACTTACAATTATTGCGTGGAAGTGAATAATAACATTAATACATACACCTATACATATATGTATGTATATATGTATAGGTGGATTTAAATATATTCTTGAGTCAAGAATCAGAATTAAGATTTTTTTTTTTAAGAAATTTGTTGAATTTTCATAACATTCAACTGAGGTACCTAGAGTTGTAAACACTGGTGTTAATGATCTCCATGGAGCATTTTAAATTAATATGACTTAAATAAAGTGGTTGTCATATTTTAATGGAGTTATCTAATTGGCAGAGCATCACTTAAACCTGTTTGCTGTTTGCTGTAGTCTCTCATGTAGCCCTTAGTTCTGCTTGGAGTCTTTTCTGCAATGCAAAATGTATCCCTTGATTTCACTTCACAAGGTCTCACATCCTTGTGGAGTTTCGTTGATTACAAGAGAGTGAGGGGCACCTGGGTGGCTCAGTTGTGCGTCTGACTTGATTTTGGCTCAGGTTCTGATCTCATGGTTCACGAGATCAAGCCCTGTGTTGTGCTCTGCACTAACAGTGTGGAGCCTACTTGGGATTCTCTCTCCCTCTCTCTGCTCCTCCCCTGCTTGCATGGACATGTGCTCCCCTCTCTCCCAAAATAAATAAACAAGTGAAATACAGGAACTGAGGTTTTAGTCACTGATTTATTTTCTTGGTACTGCTTTTATTACTTCAGACAAATGTGTAAGTTCTGGGATGTCATCATACATTTATCCTTTGACTCTAGTAGACTGAGATGCCGGCCATGAGGCCTAAGAATTTCCTTTTGTTAACTAAAATTAGACTTAATGATTAGATTGCCAGAAGGACTGTGAAAAGTATTTCCTTTGAATGTTTCATGATGATTTCTTTCCTGGAAAACTGTGCAAGTTGAGAAGCGGTAGTCATTAGAAGACAGGTTTAGTCTTTGGTTTTTAATTACCATGTAGGTTCAAATACAGGAAAACCTTGGATTGCGAGTAAGTTATTCTGCAAGTGTTGTGCAAGATGAGCAAGCATTTCTAATAAATTCTAACTTGGTAAATGAGCAGTGTCTTGCAATATGAGTAGTACATGATGCTGAATGTCACACAATCAAACTGAGCCAGTGGTAGTTTTTTCTTTCTCTCTCTCTCAATCTGAGGGATTGTGGGTGATCATTTCGGATGCTTGGTCTCAGACCACACTGTTTAGCAGAAATCAGTGTTTTTTCAGAACATTGGAAGGTGCCCACAACTGGCACTAGTGTATTTTTTGTCACTTCAAAGCACCAATGAACTGTCCTTTGCTTTTCCATACACGAGTAAGCTTGGGAATGCTTTGTTTCATTCTAGGTCAGGCTGCCTGCAGATATAGACCCTTTCCTCTGCTGCTTTATTACCAGTTACATTAAATACAGTAGATGACAAGAGTTTATTAATAGTGTACTGTAGTCAACATCCATGCCAGCATATATAATGGCTCCCATGCAGAGAGTCCATTGAGCCAATAGATAGCAGTGATTCCATTAGTGATAGTGAAAGTCGTCCTATACAATAACCCTCCTCTCTTGTCTCCTTCACATCAGCCACGAAGGTTTTGAAAGGTTAAGTGCAGGTTAATTTGTTTATTTTTCTTTATATTTTGTATTTTATTATTTTATATTACATTACAGTATTGTAATCATTTTTATATGAGTGTTTTTGGGTTGTGGAATGAATCATCTGAGTTTCCATTATTTCTTATGGGGAAATTAACTTTGATATACGAGTGATTTGGATTACAAGCATGTTTCTGCAATGAATTATGCTTGCAAACCAAGGTTTTACTGTATATGTAATATCTCATTTGATCTCATCTTCTGAAAAAGCATTTGAAAGTATTTTGTTTTCCTCCTTAAGGGTCTAATTTTTTTTTCTTCTAGGCACCTTATAATTGTAGCACTAAAATTGTCATCAAATGTTGATGATCATAGTTTCTGCTTAGAAAAAAACTGGCTTGACGGGCTTGAGGACGAGGGTCTTGTGCTGACTGTCTTAGGTGATTTGGCTTTTCTTTGTCACGTAGAGTTGGAGTGGAAACTGTCAGAATCTGGAGCAATCAAGACAGATCTGGAGGAAAACCCTAAGAAACCAATTGAAGACACTTTGCTATCCTCGGTGCGGTGCTCTATCCCCACAAGAAGGAACAGTGATTCTGAGGATGACTAAGACTATGGCCTCGGTAATGTGCCAAACTTCCTTGATGTGACAAATCATCTGGATTTTTTGAAAAAGGTTAAAGTAGAAATGTCTTTGGCTTTTAGCCTTTTATAATTATGTTTCAAATCTCATAGATCTCAGAAATCATTACTGGGAATCCTATTACATTTCTTGGAACTCCCTTTTTAAATTAATAACATTTCCTTAAAAAAATAAAAATAAAAACCAGCTGCTGGTATGACAGACATCTATGTTTTCCTCACTTGTATTTTAAGCTATAAAACTGTCTATTCACTATTTGTCCACATTTAACTATATAAGAGGAAATGTGGAGTGTCTTTTAATAATGTGAGGAGGTTTTACAGTGGAAAATTGCAAACTAAGTTTTGTAGTCACATCATTTATTTTTATTTTATAAGGCTAGCAATAGAATTATTAAAGGAATGATTGATAGGAAAAATCCTAGTATTTGCCCTATTTAGAAGAAACAGGCAATAATTTTTATAAAACATTGTCCTATGAAAGCAATAACTAAATGATTCCAGTTTATTGCCATTTTTGCTTAAATGTTTTTTTCTAGTTAAAATAATTTTTGTCTCAGACTGTTGAGATGTCAGTTAATCCCAATTACTGTAAAAGTCCACCTTAAATTCTTTTTTGTAAACAGATAATAAACACATAAAATGATAAACTGTATCTCAGTCAGTAAAAAAAAATGGCAAGGTGTTTTCTGAACTAGAATCTTAGCATTTAACACTTGTCAAATTGACATTAACAGAAAAATTAGGGGTAATATTTTTCTCTAATATTTGTGTTGAATGATGTAGTACTCAATGTGGGTTTGAATATTAAAAATATCGGGGCGCCTGGGTGGCGCAGTCGGTTAAGCGTCCGACTTCAGCCAGGTCACGATCTCGCGGTCCGTGAGTTCGAGCCCCGCGTCAGGCTCTGGGCTGATGGCTCGGAGCCTGGAGCCTGTTTCCGATTCTGTGTCTCCCTCTCTCTCTGCCCCTCCCCCGTTCATGCTCTGTCTCTCTCTGTCCCAAAAATAAATAAAAAACGTTGAAAAAAAATAAATAAATAAATAAAAAAAAATAAAAATAAAAATATGAATTATAGAGGGCCTGGAGTTCCTTCAGATTATATTGCAAAATTTATTTTTGCTATAATTCAAAGAGTAACAAACAGCTGTGACCCATTTTGATCTGTCAGAAGTGTCCGTGTTAGTGAATATTTATTTTTCTACACACATAAGAGCCAGTGCGGCTTTTAAAAATGTGTTCTATGTAACAATTTACTTTGAATGATTTTTCATGAAATTTTAATTGCAGGGTTGATATAAGCGTGGTCAGTTCTATCACTCACATGCCAGTTCCATGGGTTTTGTGGGAGAGCTGCCTTCTTGGATTTTCTATTGTTAGCTGACATTAAAATGAAATGCTGTGGGAAGAATAAAGGTGAAAAGCTTGAGTGCTGCATTTGCCTGAGCACTGCAACGCTCACAACTCTTGAGAGAACAGTGCTTGAGCATGGTGGGGGGTAATACCTACTGTGATGGAAAATAGCAGGCTTTATTCCACTTTGGAGCCCATGCAGGATGTATTTCTAGATACTCACTATGCCACTTTGATCTGTGGAAGTGTGAAAACTGCTTCATCATCTTGCCTCCATGCCCGGCTAATGCTCTTAGTGGGAGCTCAAGGAGAGCTCAGGTGCCTCTGGACTTGGCTGATGAGTGCTGTCTGGCCACATGGCACCCAGGCCCCAGGCAGCTACTTAGTCATGCTGACTGAACTTGATTTAAACAGAGAAACATCTCTCTCCTAACATGAGTGTTGTGATTTAGAACATGACCTGCAAATTTCTACAGGTTAGTTAATTTGGGGAGACTTTGCCATAATATTTACCACTAATTTTCTGTTTCATGTGAGGCATTTGTGATATGACAGAGGGGATACAATTGGATGCTTAAGCATTGAGTTCATCTAATTCCACACAGGGAAAGCAAACAAGAAGGCTACCTAGAGGCTGTCTTTCAGTGTTCAGAGGAAGGGATTTTGGGGAAGGGTGTTAAGCAAGTGCTAGGTAGCCCTTTATTCAGCGGTAAGAAATGGCTCTGGAAAGTTGGGATGATAATTGGGAGAAGTGAAATGGAGTTAAGACTATATAATCAAATCAAATTGATTCTTCCTTATTTTCCTCATCTCTAGAGGAAGAAGAGGATGTGAATGAATTGTATATGCTTATCTCATTGCAAACCTAAATTTATATCCTCACTCCCCAAGGTTGCAGACCATTGTTTTGGCACATACCTGACACAGAGCTTCCAGGGTGGGTGGCTCAGAAGTACTTCAGAAAAGTTGTACTAGAGGTTGCCTGGGTGGCTCAGTTGGTTATGACTTCGGCTCAGGTCATGATCTCACAGTTCATGAGTTGGAGTCCTGCATCGGGTGAGCTCAAGCCCTGTTTCGGGTGAGCACAAGCCCCACTCCTGGTGAGCCCTGCTCTCTCTCTCTGCCCCTTGTGGGATTCTCTCTCTCTTCACCCTTGTTCACTTGCACCCTCTCTCTCTCTTAATTCAAAAAAACAAAAAAACAAAAACAAAACCCTAGACATGAAAGGCACTTTTTGAGAGTTATGAAAGGAATGATAAGAAGAGTGTCCTCTGTCATCAATGCCTAAATTGTTTTTGTCATTTATTACCTCCAGCTTTAAATTCAGTTTTCTTATGTAATGAGACCAGAAGTGACAAGTGCGAATAATCTCTCTATATATTTTATATAAATATAAACATAACAGCATTTTTTATACTGTTTACATTCCCATAGCAGGTGGTCCAGGCTTTCTGCCTTCTGCATGCCCCCTCCCACCACAATTCAGTGACCTCCACAGGAGAGCTTGTCATTTGCATGCTACAAGGAATCCCCTTGGTTTCTAGTCTTAACCATCCCATACTTGCGCAGTGTCCTGTCTTCTCTATCTGTTCCGTTCAGTCTCAAGTGAAGATGTGTCTAGTCTCCCAAGTTTAAACCCTCCCTTTGTGCTTTTGACTGTATTCTCTCCCACATTCTTTAAGGACTTGTTCCAGCAGTAAATTACCATCTTGATTTCAGTCTCTCCCTTGATGTGGAGCCTCACACAGTGAAAATGTTCAGGTTCTGTGGCAGAGACTGCTATTTGCCTATCAAGTATCCAGGAATCTCCAGTTCTACTCCAGCAGCAATGGGACCAGCCAAAAGATTAAACTTCCAGTCTCCTTGGAGCCATGGATTGCCAGATGAAGGTGGGGAAGTTGGCTGGACAAGCCTCTTCAGAGGGACAGATGACTGGCATGTGCCCTTTTGGGACTTAACCCCTTACTTTCTGACAGGAGTGTAGATGTGGTTGAAGACTACTTGGGCTATAGGGCATCTTTATAGAGGAAAAGCTGTAAGGATAATATTCCTGATGACCTTGTGGAACCAGTATAATCCAGCTCTTGACTGCCTTCTCTGGACTTCGGTTACTGGGAAAGAAGTAACTTCCATCTTGGTCTCTCTTAGGAGCAGCTGACACATTTCCTGATAATGTCACCTGGCCATCGCCAAAGAAAACCTCAACCATTCTAGCTTTCTACTCACCACTTTCACCTTGCTTGATAAAACAGAAGAACAATCTAGATGCTCTACCTCTACTTTATCACTGTTGCCTTTCAGTGATGTCATGAATTAGACTTTAGGGACTTTGCATTTCCAGTGTGTGAAGGAGTAGATACTCTGAATAACTCACCTGATAATAACTCAAAATGTTGGATACTTTTTTTTAATGTTCTTAAATTGTTGCTGAACTGGCAAGAAAGGAAAGCATTCTCAGAGGTCAAAAGCAGTTTGAATTCTCTGTTACATGATGTCTAAAAACTTCTCAAAGCAAGTTCTTAAAGTCATCTTAAGCTGGTAATGCCCCTGAGCTCATGGCTAAAGCAACTGCATATCCATGCTGTAAGAACACAGCTTTAATGTAGTCCTCAGACACTCTTTATAGATAAAGCTCCAAAGGAACGTGAGCTCATAGTCCTAAATCACAAACCCACAAAATCCCGGGATGCCTCAAATAAGGTATCCTGAATGAGAGCCAGTGGAAAACAGATAGTACAGTCAGACCTGCAAAAACTTAGGATAGTGGAATTTTCAGATATAAGATAGAAAATGAATATATTTAATATGTGTTTTATATTAATAAGAGTAAAGAATAAGAATTCTTTATATAAAAATAAATCCCTTGTCAACCTATGGAAGAGAGAACAAACCGGAAAGTAGAGCCAAATGATTACCCAGTAGGTAACACACAAAGATAAATAGATAGAAATATAAAAATTAGGAAAGCAATGTGGAGGAGAGACTGAGAAGTTCTAGCATAATCTTAAAAAGAGTTTTAGAAAGAATTGGAAATTGGTAATATTTGAGAAGATAAAGACATTTTCTAGAACCAATGAAAGACATGAGCCTTCAGATTCAGAAAGCTGTATAAGTCCTAAGCGAGTTACAGACTGTGTGTGTGTGTGTGTGTGTGTGTGTGTGTGTGTGTGTGTGTGTATGTATAAAACTGCAGAATGTTGGATTTGTGCAAGTAGTCAGAAAAGTCATTACCCAAAACAGAGTAATGGTAGGTCTTGCTTACTGACTTCTCAGCAGCAAGGAAAGCCAGAAAGATGGCCAATATCAGTGGTTGAAGAAAAACAAAAACTACTAACCAAGAATCAATACCCAGTGAATCTATATTTTTGGAAGTGAGGATTAATAGACATTTCCAACAGAACGAGTAGTTTTGTCATCAGTAGACTCTCAGTTTAGAAGATGAGTGGTGCAGAAGGACCACCATCTGTTGAAAGGTCTGAAGTTCAAGAAAGGATCGTGACCAAAAAAATATGGGTAAGTCTGAATGAACATTGACTTACAACAGTACAAATAATGCCTTATTTGTGATATTAAAAGCAAGATGGATCTAAAAAACAAGACAAAATAGGGTACCTGTTGAAGGCTTAATTGGAGTTCACATGTTCTTAGACCCTTAAAAAGTAGGTTTAGGAGGTTGGCAAAGATACACATGTAAGAAATATTTCATTCAAGGTAACAGTAAAAGAAAATGAGTGTGTAACTTTTAAAGTAGTGGGGGCATGGAGGGTGAGAACCTCTTAATTTAAAAGAAGACCAAAAACAAAACAAAACAAAAAACCAAAAGGCAAAACCATAGGAAGTCCAAAATGCTGGAAACCTAACACAGTAATCACAATAAATATAAATGAACAATAATAGTCTTATCCAGAAGTCATGCTTGTAGGTACTTACCCAACTGATGTGAAACATATGCATACAGAGACCTGCACACAAATGTTGCTAACAGCTAATTTATAATCACCAAAACAACCCAAAATGTCTATCGATAGATGAATGGATAAACCAACTGTGCTATGTTGACAGAATGGAATGTTCAGCATTACAAAGAAATGAGCTATCAAGCCACAGAAAACATGGATGCTAACTGAATTAAACCACTCTGAAAAAGCTGTATACTATATTATTCCCATTATATGTCATTCTGGAGAAGGTGGAGCTATGGAGAGGCTAAAAAGAGGTTGCCAGAGGATTGAGGGAGGGTGGAAGGGTGAAATAGGTAAAGCACATGGAATTTTTAGGGCAGTGAAACTATTCTGAATGATACAATAATGGTGGAGATAGGACAATATGCCAAAGCTCATAAACCTTATAGTACAGAGAGTGAGTCTTAATGTATTCATATTTAAAAATTTCATTTAGAGAGGAGATCCCTGGATGGAATGCAGGATGTGATAAAATAATCTAACTGTATTACAAATGTGTGAAACCACCTAATAGAAGAGGTTTCAAGGGAAGGGTTCTGATCTAAGTAACCTTGGAAATGAATCTGTAAGGTGAAAGGCAAAAGAATCTGTATAAGCACTGTACTCTAGTTGATAGTTATTTCTCACAGTAGTACAGGTTAATAATTCTGTTAGTGCTAGACTATGTACTAGGTTTGAACAATTAAATGGATATCAGATGGCAAGAGTCAGGTTTCACTGCTAAAGTGTGGGGTTACAGATAGCAAGGAGAGGAGGTTAAAATGATCTATGGCGTAATGGATTAGAGTTGGAGACATTGGTACAAACTGTTTCACTTAATATAGATACAGATGATTATATATTTAGATAGTGAACATACATAGGCTAGTAAACACATTTTTTTCATTGTTCTATCAGCTAAGGTGACCCTAAAAGCAATGACACCCTAGTATCAAAGACCACACCTGACCTGTAGATACTGGCTTCTAATACTGTTCTTCAAAAAAGGAGCTAGGGCTCTAGAGAAATGGCTGATTCTAAAACTAGAGCAGGAAATATACAAGATTAGCCTGAAGCATCTTGTAGCACCAGAAAGGAAAGAAATATTAAAACAAAAACAAAAAACTCACAATGATAATATGTCAAAAGGATGAAGGAGGCAACTAAAAGATCTAGTGGCTAAAGCTGGAACCCTTTGAGCAACAAAATAAATATTATAACCCAAAGTATAATCCATGAGTCCATGCTGATAAATGAGTAGATAAATAATTGGAGAAGAAACCATCTCTCATTCAGAATCCTAAATGATTTATGTAGATACTCTGGACTTAAGAGATTCCACCTTTAAGCGTGGGTTGCATGTAATGATTTCCTTCCAAAGTTTATAATGTGGAAAGGTGGGTGGGAAGAGTAACTTTGCAGTACAGAGACCTGACAAACTGTCTCAGGCAGGTGATCATGGTCAAAGTCAAAGTGGTAAATCATTTATTAGTATGGACCCTGGATATGATGTCATGAAAATAATACTTCATCTCTTTGGTCTTCTTTACAAACATCTGACAAATCCCAATTGAGGAGCATTCTACAAAACAGCTTACCAGAACTCAAAATTGTCAAGGTTATTAAAAACAAGAAAAATGCGAAAAACTGTGACAGCCAAGAGGTGCCTATGGAAACAGGACTATTAGATGTAATGTGTCCTGGATGAGATCCTAGAACAGGAAAAGAATAGTAGCTAAAAACAGAAGAATTCTGAATAAAGTGTAGACTTCATCAATGATTATGCATGATTATCAATATTGATTTGGTAATTGTAACAAATGTACCATACTATTGTAAAATGTAATGGGGAAACTGGGTATGGGGTATATGGTAAATCTGTACTATATTCTTAATTTTTCTGTAAATTTAAAACTGTACCCAAAAAATAAAGTTTATTTTAAAAATATGGTGGCAAAATGGAAATTGTAACCAAGAAAGGTGGTTTTCAGTTCTTGACTGTCATATGTCTGTCATATGTAATAAAAGGCACAAGTCTTAGTTTGGATCTGTCCAAATGCAGAGCCTGAGCCAAGGACTTGGGTGCAGAGTTTGAGAGGTGATTCCAGGGAGCAGGAGGGAGGGAGCTGAGAGAAGGTGGCAGGGAAGGGAAAAGGCAAGTATAAGGCTGAGAATCAGGTCAGTGCCATAGGTAGACAGTAGGGACTCAATCCCTTTAGGACTTTGAAGAAGCACAGTCTATCCACTGATAAAAGCCTGAGTTATTTATTTACCAGTCCTGCCCTCCAACCCTTGAAGGGTGCTTCCAGAGGAGTTAACTCCCCTGCACTTCTGAGCTATGCCTGCACAAAGACTGAGCAAATGTCTGTGCCTGGGAGAAAAACCTGGGCAGATACAGTGTGGCCTTTTAGGTGGGATGCTGGTGGTACAAGGTGAGTCTGAACTTGCATGGAAATTAGTCCTATTTTATATATTTGAAAGAACTTTCTTAGACATTCAAAAATAAATTCTTGTTGTATATCACTCTGCTGCATACATAAGAAGGGAAATGGAAGCAAACACATTGGTTAAGACATTCCTAAAATGGGCTCCTAAGAGTGCAACTCGGACACCATGTTCTGCTAGGTTTGATGCTGGCACTTCTTGATCCAGCCAGAAGGTGGCGAGCAGTAACTGTTGTTCCCCAGGCCAACAGCGACTGCAAGATGCACCCTGACCTCAGGGATGTTAAAATGAGGGGAAACGTGTTTAGCATTGGTCAAATGAGGTATCTCACAGTGGCTTATTTTAACTTGACCATTCTAGCTCATTTCTGTTTATTGACGTTTAAAATACTGAAAATACAAGCTTCCTAATAGGAAAAATGCTTGCTACTGTTCCTTACCTACTTATTAAAATGACTACAGTTTTGTTTTTAAATTAAAAAAACAATACTGTTGGGGCACCTGGGTGGCTCAATCGGTTAAGTGTTCGACTCTTCTGCTCAGGTCATGATCTCACAGTTCGTGGGTTCAAGCCCTACCTTGGTCTCTTTGCTGACAGCAGGGAGTCTGCTTGGGAATCACTCTCTCCTGTCTCTGCCCCACTTTCTCTCTCTCTCTCAAGATAAATAAACTTAAAAAAACCCAATACTTTTTGTAAGATGGTGATGAAAAATTTTTAAAGATATTTAAAAATGCATATATATTTCATAAAGAGTTGTAGTTAGTAATAATCAATCCTTTGCCTTTTAGCAAATGTTATAGAAAAGAATAACTTGCAACTTTTTGTTTTATCCTGGGGTTTGAGATATCCAAGTGAAATAGTACAATAAACACATACACGCCCACTAATGCAAGCTGTACTTGTACTGGACTATACTGTAATTGCAGTAACTAAATCAAAGAGCAGATTAGTGAGCCCCAGGTTGCCCCCCTTACTGACTCTGGGTCCCAAAGGCTTTCTATTTTGGTTTCCCAATGTTACTGGGGAGAAAATGTGAGAAGTTCAGTACACTTGGCAGTTATGTTTTGTAGTGTAAATTAATACAGTTCCCAAACTGCACTGAGGTGCCCCAGTTTCCCACAGCAAGCTCACAGGAATGGGATATTCTGTTTTCAAGGGAAAACAGCCATGCTGCAATTTATCAAACACTGCAGGAAATACCAGCTCCAAGTAGTCACATTAAGTGTTAGCTTGCATAACATTCCTTTTGATGATGTCATATCTTTCCAAAGCAGGGTTTTTGGCAGTTGGTGTGATAAAAGCAGGTACAGCTCAAAAATCAACATGGAGCAGGGAATGAAGGTGACAGTGTCTGATCAAATTTCAAGGTTGGAGAAAGTGCAGAGCCCAACAGGCACTCACATCACATTAGTAATTAATGAAGTAAGTATATTTTCATTCAATTTTCAAATTTTTTCAAACAGCTCAAAGTTTTTAGAACATAAATTTTCATTAAGTTGTTTGGCCCTAAGTACTTCATAAAAGAAATGATTAGATCGATCTTTCTTTCTTTCTTTCTTTCTTCCAAGTTTATTTGAGAGAGAGAGCATGAGTGTGCATGAGCAGGGGAGGGACAGAGAGAGAGGGAGAGAGAGAATCCTAAGCAGGCCCCAGGGCAGAGACAGATGCAGGGCTCAATCATGAGATCATGACCTGAGCTGAAACCAAGAGTCAGAACCTTAACCAGCTGAGCCATACAGGTGCCCCAATGTTTCCTCGTTTTCTTAGGAGCATAGTGAAAAAGTTACTAAGCCATGAACCAATGGAAGTTTAGGAATCTCCATTAATAAATTGGTATTCTGGTTTGTAACTGAAAGTAAAGTTATGTTGATTCAAATCCATCCTTCAGACTTGATTACCTCAGAGTCAACTCAACACAGGATATTCTTGACTATGTCAGGCTGAGTACTACACCCTAAAACCTGGGGTGACTCCAGATTACTCCCCAAAGGACCAATCTTCATGGAGCAGACAGCTTTCTCTTTATCATCACCTGCAGCAGAGCTGGTAGCTTGTCATGTTGTCAGTAGAGTGTTTAACCTCCCTGTGCCTTGGGTTTTCTCCCCTGTAAAAAGGATCCAACAAATACGGTTATCTTGAGGATTAAACGGACTAAGATTTATAAAGTACTTAGCACAGTGTTGAGGTTTTATTGTTGTAGATGTAGTAATAATAGTAGTTATCAGTGATGTCATTATGATCATCCTCACCAGCATCCTGTTTTTTTGAAAGCATTTAGGGTTTGGCATCCTGATAAATTTGCTCATTTGAGATTGATTGGTAGGCCTTAATACTTGCAATTCTAAACTGGGCCTCCCATGGCTCGGAAACTCTTAAGGTAAAGTTTGTCAGTGCAATTTGGGAAGAACTTGAAATTATATCTTTTGACCTTTGGGGAACTTTGGGAAATTTGCTTCCCTTTTACATTTCCACCATTACATAATCCTTCTTGTAGAATCTATTTTTTTTTCTGCGCACTTTTACATTTTTTTAGTGTGTTAAGTAATACTTCTCTCACTCTAGGTGATCATTTATTTTCTTGGTGTCCTAGCAAGTAAAAGTCTCAGTATAAAGCATAAGAGGATTTTATATGCTTACAGTGTGATATTTGTCGCTTCCCAAGACAACTTTCCTCCATGTAGGTTAAATGCTGTCTTTTGGACTGACTTTTCTCTATCAAGTCTCTACTGCATATTGGTTGATTGGGTTATCTCATACTATTCATCAGCCCTTTTGATGGAGGTACCCTCTAAATTACAGGAATGGCATTAACACGAGGAGTTTTGAGCCACATCAGGCCATGTACTGGGCTATGTAGCATTTAGGCCATTCCTCTTCCCTTTTGGGATTCTAAAATGTGAATTCTTTTAGAATAATATACAGCTCATAGCAGCACAGAACCGTGTTCAGAGACGATAGGATGAAGATCACTGGGGTTGAAGGCACATTCTCCGTTTTTCATTGTGTTAGAGTGAGTATGAGAGAGAAAATAGAATCAAACAGGAATAGGACATGAAGCAGAGTGAAAGTGCTCTGAACTTGAGTACTCCCTCCCAGACGTCTTGTTTAATCTGTCCCAGCTTGCCACAGCAGATCCTGCTGCTAATATTCCTGGCAGTGAGAGGTCTTGGGAGAATGAACATCAGTGTTAGTGGGTACATTTGTATGCTGGTCAGTGAATAGTGGAGGAGTGGGGGAATCTCTTTGAAATGAATTCTGAGGTGTATAGGATCTGCCACTAATGATTTTGTAACATGCTGTGGCTTACATCAAATAGGTGCTATACCAGCCTTCTCCTAGTTCCGCTTGTATCTGTGACCTCCTGTAGGTCTTACCCTAAACCCAATAGGTGCATAGTTTAAGGAAAGTAAAAAGGAAAGGAGAGAGGATGGAGAAGGAGAGAGGGAAGGAGGAAAGGAAAGTTGAAAGAGAGGGGTGGAAAGGGAGGGAGGGAGAGGATGGAGGGAAGAATCAGTGATGTTTGCTAGCAATTACTTTTTAAAAAGTTTTTAAAAGTTTGTTTATTTTGAAAGAGAGAGAGAGAGAAAGTGGAGAGGGGCAGAGAGAGAGAGGGAGAGAGAGCTCCAAGCAGGCTCCATGCTGTCAGTTCAGAGCTTGATTGGGGCTCAAACTCACAAACCATGAGATCATGACCTGAGCAGAAACGAAGAGTAGGACATTTAACCAAATGAGCCATCTGGGCGCCCCTCTGGCAATTACTTAAGTAGCAAATAAAATAGTAGGTGGGTAAGAAGCTAGGGCTTTTTACTCAGGGCTTTTATTTGTTTGGAAAGGATCAACCAAAGGAAATGTTTTGTTCATTTTTGATACCTAGAATAGAGGAGATATCTACGCAGGATTTTTGCATGATCTAATGGCACCACAATCAGAGTTTGACCCTGTGGTTTTAGGAAAAACTTTTAAATGGCAGAAGTAGAGTTTAAGAAAGAGTTTCTGCTAAAAGACCACAAAACATTATCCTTTATTGATCAGGATTTGCTAGTGGGTGTGCATAAATGTTAAATGTTTACAGAAGCAAAGAAAGCCAACACTTAAGAGCTCCTGAGGGCTCTTGAAGGCCACTGTCATGCAGCATCCTCTTTTGGAGACAGCAGGCCTGCTGAGTAAGCACACAAGAACTCGAGGAACTCAACATGTACCCAAACAAAATGACTGCTAAGCAAGGGCTTGCAGGTCAGGAAGCAATCTCAAGCTGCATGCGTGGCTGCAGCAGTGTAAATTAGCCCCTGCCTGGAGCCTGGGAAAAATCAGGTCAGGACCAGGAGTCACCATGAGGCCGGTCTGAAAGGTGCATAATGAACTTGCCCTTTTCTTGGGAGAAAGCATCTTTCTATTAGTGTTTTCTTGAGGTGTAGTTTATATATAGGTGGGTTTCCCTGGAGTGTCTGATCATATCTTAGCAAGGCAAGGAAGGTAGAAAGGAAGAAAGGATGCTGAGTGGATGCTGGGGCCTAGGTAGAGTTGTTACATAAAGTTTAGTACCAAAGATTTGGGCAGAACCTAAGTACCTACTAAGTGGTCTAAGAGTATGCATTCTAGAGCTAGATCATTTCAATTTGAACGCTACTTGGTAGCTGTGCAACTTTGGGCAAGTTACTTAATTTTTCTGAGCTTCAGTTGCCTCAACTGTAAAACATAGACAATAATAGTATAGGCCTCACAGAGCTATGATGAAGGTAAATATAAAGCAAATTAGTATTAGTATCTTGCTTAAGACAGGGCCTCACACACAGTAAGCACTATGTCAGTGTTTACATCTGAACTCCTACATCTGATATGGAGTTCCAATTACTACTGCTGCCCACGGACCCACCACAAATCTAGTGACATAAGCAACCACCCTTTTATTGTGCTCACAAATTCCATGATCAAGACCCAGTGGTCATGGCTTGCCTTTGCTCCACAGTGTTGATCAGTGAGGAAGACTCAAGATGCTAAGAGGGATTCTGGTGATTGGAGCTTCTGCACTCCCATGTCTGGGGCCAGGCTTGAAGCACCTACTTGTGTCTTGGTCATAACCCAGCTTTGTACATCCTGATAGCTGGGTTCTGAGATGGAGTGTCCCAAGAGCATGTGAAGACAGCTAGCAAGAAGCCATGTAGCCTTTTGTGACCTAGCCCCAGACATCACAGAGAGTCACTCCCACCACAATGTGGGGTTACAGAATTAAGGGGAGCTGACATAGACTTCATCTCTTCATGGTATATGATGGGCAGGAGAACCTCAACTGCCCCATCAACTCTGGTAGTCCCAAGTGCATTGCTCGAGTGGGCAGAACTGTCACCTGGGACTCTTCCAGAGGAGCAGAAACTCTGGGTTGACTTTCGTCATTCCCACTGGGTGGGCTTGACTGATGGAATCTAAGAATCAGTGCCCCTTTTCATAACAACTGTGGTGCAGGACTCTGAAGTGATTTGCGAGGCCAAAAAGCTGGGATCAGAACCTTGTTCTCCCTTTCCTGCCTTCCAGCACAGTGGCTGATATATCCCATTACCTGAATTTGGTGCCGAGTTGCTATTCTTACCCCACTGAGGTTGCCTGTGCTCCATTGCTTTAATTACAGGCTGTTATTTCATTTAAAAAATCAGCGATAGGATTAAGGGTACTGTCATTTTAAAAGCTAGACTCCTGGCCTGAAAACTCGTCAGTGAATCAGAGGACAAATGTTCCCATTGTGCTGGTTAAAAATAGGAGCTATGGAAAAAGTGACAGAATGAGATGAATGCCATTAAAGTGTAATTACATTTACTGTAAATGTGAGCCTTGGGAAGAGCCTGTTCCAGGCAGAGAAGCTTTACCCGAGCCTGTGACTTGGAAAACCCAAGGCCTCTGCTCACAACTGCTTTTATGTTTTGAATTTTTATAGTGTATATTGTTATGGATTGTACTGTCCGTTACCCTTGTTAGGGGTATCAGAAAGAACTATGTCACTCCAAAAGAAAGTAAGAACCATATAGTTCATCTTGAGTCTTAGAATGTAGGTTTTCCATTGTTCTCATAAGGCAATGCTTCTATCAATCTATATACTTATGTGTTTCTATAGATCTATCTATCTCCTGCCTCAGCAGCCAAGTATAGTAATGCGGAAGGCAGGGATTCATTGTTTGCTCATGGAAATAGCTCTTGTTTTTCTGATTTTAAAACAATGCATTCTTGCCATATAAAAATATTAAAAATATACAAAGAAAGTAAGTGAGCCTAAAGACACATAGATAAGGCACTGTTAACATTTTGATGAACATCCTTTCATGTGACAGTGTTTTTATGGATTTAGAGATAGCTCTAGCATTTTTGTTGATGTTGTTAAAGCTTAGCAATATATTCTGAACATATTTTAATGATAATACAGCATTACATTTGAAAACTGGTGGCTAACTGGTATTCCATAGCATCAGTATACCATAACTTATTTATTTAATGAAGATACCTAGGTGTCTTAATGAGCCAAGTATTATTTTGGCCATAGCTAAAAAATATTTCTTCACATAATTGAAAGACAAATGATTTCAATTTTGTGTGAGTATATAATATGTATGTATATAAAAATATATTAAATTATAAATAAAATGTATTAAAATATATATTTTAGAATAAGAGGCCCAACTCTAATTTTGCTTCCAAAATGGTCATCCAGTTGGGATTTATTTTTTAAAGCTTGGTTGGAGAAGTAGAGGAATAAAGGGCTGGAGAAAATACAGACTAAAAGGCAGGACTGGGTTCTCTTTCTTAGTCTCCTTCCCCAGCATCCTTTCTCCATAGGAGGAGGAATAAGGGAAACCAGGGTGGCTTTAGGTATTACATTTCCAGGAATGTTGGCAGAAGCTAGAAGCAATATTGGGATAATACCTCAAAACTTGGAACCCAGCTTAGCTTTAGAGGGAACGATAAACAGGATGATGTTATGAGGTAGCTCAGGTAATAGGGTTTCCACTTCCCTCGGAAGCTGCCCTTCTCCACAGTGAGATCATGCCCATTGGAGCCTTCTTGTCCTTCATTTCTCCCTACAATGATATAACATTAATGCCAGTACTGACTCTCTGTGGTGGTGAGCAGCACTCGGTGCTTCTAGCCTAAAACCCCTCGAGAATAGGTACTGACCAACTCATCTAAATGTCCCCTGCACTCACATGGTCCCTGCCACATAGCTGGCACTCAGAGGGCCTTTGCTGGAACAAAGGGAAATGCGCCTAGGGTAATTATGTGGATTTTGGGGGGTCTGCAATGGAGATTAATCACCACTAGGTGTCATAATGAGTCAAGCAAAATTTGGGCTCCTAGCTAAAAATTATGCTTTCACTGTGTTCATTTTTATGCATGCGTGCATTCACTTTTCCAGCAACCATGTGTTGAGTGTCTGCTGCATGCCAGGCACTGTGCTGGGTATCCAAAATCATGCTCTCACTGAGCTTCTGGACCTGGTTGGCAAGAAAACCACGGCAGGTGTGAAGACGGGGGCAAAAGCCCTATGAAGACACACAGGACAAACACCTGATTATGGTTGAGTGAAATGAGTGGCTTCTGAGAGAGGTGCCTTTGAAAATGAGTCTTGAAGGATAAGGTCAGGTAAGAAGTTTGATTCATTATTTCAAAAACACTTTCTCTTGGGGAAGTCAGGGCAGAAGAGTGACCTAAAAGCTGGTCCAGGTTTTATTCTTGTTGAGGGCTGAGCTTTTAAACCTGTTTTTGACAGAGGTTTTGACAGAGATTGCTTCTAGTTTCTTTTTTCCTGTCTGGATGTATGTTGCAGTTCAAAGTTTAGACTTTTAAGTTTTCATACTATTAGTAAGACTACCTTGAAGTTCCCTTTATTGGGCCCTGGCTCAGGTTAGAACCTGGTGGTCAGTGCTGGGCTAGGCCAGAATCCTGGTCAGGGGCCAATACCAGGTAACCTGCAGTGGGATTTACCCAGGGGCCTGGTCCTGCCGGAGATCAACACTGTGATGGATGCAGAGGGTGCTTGGTAACACTGAGGGCCTGAGGCTTGGGCCTGAACCCCAAAGCAGTCAAGTTCACTCCTGGGGAGACAGATCCCATGGGTCTCCTCAGACCCACCTTCCTCCAGGTGGATCTCAAGCCTCCTGAGGCAGCGCCTTCTCAGCGGCCCACATGTCTGTGATGGGGTATAGCTCAGTCTACTGGTGAGACCCATCTACCTTAACTAGGTGGAGGCTGAGCCCTTTGCAATGGAGGGAGCCTGCTTTTGTTCCATGCCCTGCAACTCCACACGGGGTTCCTGCAGGCAGAGCCTTTGACCAGAGCCCTGACAGCTCCAAAGCTAGACGATTCCCAACAAGATGGTCACCAGGCTCTGTGTGAACCTTCTCAGTAACAGGGAACTTGCCAAGACAGCCCATTCTAGCCAATACACATGGTTCTTTTTTTTTAAATTGTGGTAAGATGTACATAACATAAAATTTACTATTTAAAAAAATGTTTAT
>NW_026058149.1:0-5696 GCF_023721935.1 Panthera uncia | reverse complement strand
GCAGGTTCTGAATGGTAGTGGCCTTGGGATTTGTTGACAGTTTGGATTACGGAAAGAAAAGAGGAACCAAGGAGGATTCCCAGTGTGTGGCCAGTAAATGGTGGGTAGACTGGGAGAGGAGCAGGTTCAGGAAGGACAAAATCAAGGGCTCTGCCTTGGACTGGTTTGCAGGGCCTATTAGAGGTCCCAGCTGGGATGTCAGGTGTGGCAGGTGGTGGTCTAGCTTCAGGCTGGAGGAACATACTTGAGAGCTATCATCTTGTAAGCACTATGCAGTGCTATAGGACTAGGAGAAACCCAAGAGGTAGAGAAGTGGTCCCTGACTCTGTCTGGGACCTCCCTTATTAGGAGGTCACTCATGTGAGGAAGACCCAGCATGAGAGGTGGAGAAGAACCAAAGAGTGAGCAGTGAGGTAGGAGGAGAGCCTGAAGAGGTCAAGCCCTAGAAACCAAGGAGAGAAAGAGCTTCAAAAAGGAGGGAGTGACGAATTCTAAATGCAGCTGATGCCACCTATGTAAGATTATATCCATATAATCTTATGTATATATATTCAACACCAGACATTTAAACGCATGGAGAGTTCCTGAAGAATACACAATAAAGAGTTGAGGATTGGGATTGGAGGAACAAGTAAAGGGAATTTCTTCACACTCCTCTGTCAGGTGTCTGTCCATTACTCATGTCATTCGAAAAGAACAATACATCTAAAAGGGGGGAAATGTCTCCAGTGGAGAGGGTCTGTTCCTGCTTGGGCCTCCTGCCTCGTACATCTCTTCTATAAGGAGGGCTCCAGGTGCCCAGTCTGACTTTCTCCCCTCACTGTGGGAGAGCTTGCCTTCCATTTTCAGGCAGCCACCCACCCCTCCTCCTCCTTGACCTGGGGCTGACTCTGTGTTTCAGCACATCCCCGTTCTGCATTGTATTGGGCTTTGCTCCCCTGGCAGCTGTCTTCTTCCAAACCAGTTCACACAGGCAGGAAAATGTCATTCCACAATTGGTTGCGGTTCTCTGTGAAGGTATAAATGATATGTGACGCTGGGACATTTGCAACAGACTGCCACATTGATTTGCTTTTGTCTGTGGCTGTGGTTTTATCAATGAGCTTTTTCCTAAGCGATTTCAGACTCTGTTTTGTGCAGATGATTGAAGACATTCTGGAAATTTCTTCGTTTTTGAATGATCCATTCCACCCAGACATCCCAACCCTTTGAGGCAAAACAAATACAACATACACACATGTGCGTGCGCACACACAGACACAGACACAGACACACACACACACACACACACACACACTTTCAATCTCTGTCAAGCTGAGCATCTCAGAGTAAATGAGCCAATTTGTTTTCATTTAAATATGTAAGTAGGAGAAGCAAACCTAATGGACATGCATGAGAGAATGCAGAGCTATAAGCTGGAAAAAAATGCAGATGAATTTGTCACGTGTCTCGTGATAAATGATGTTTGTGCAATTAAACAGAGCCAGCCTGGAGGCCGTGAACACCTCAATGCATTACATTTTTATCTGCAGGGCCGTTACCCTCATGTTTCCTGTCATAGAATCTAAACATCACAAATCCGTGGAGGAGGGGCCCTTTGATTGCAAGGATGCTGAGTTATGCCAAGCAGTACAGAAAAGTAGGTCAGTGGGTCACCTGTGCAAACCTGAACAGAAGGAAAGTTTGTCTGACCTTTGTGAGGCCCAGTGCCTCCCAGAGCCCAGGCAGCAGCTGCTGGAAACCCTGGATCAAGAGGGCTGGATACAAGACAGCTGCATCCCAGGGAGCAAGAATACCCTAGGAAAAACTAGAATAAAACTAGTGTTTAGGTAGAGATGCAGAGAGAGTGAAAGATGGGACTAAAAGAATCCAGACATCTAAGGCACAGAAAAGAAAAGAGTGCCATGTATGTTTGGTGCCCAGAATAGTGGGGTGCCCGAATTTGGAGGGCTCACTCCTTCCTGTACAGATCTAGACTCCAGGTGCATTGCTTGGAGCTTACTGAAGAACAATGAGATGAATCATGATTTAATGCAGCCTTTCAGAGCTGTAAGGGAGCTTTAGGGTTTATTTAACTCAACCTCCCACCCAGAGCAGGAATTCATTCCCCAGAACCCCCAGCAGAGGACCTGAACATCCAGCTCCACCAAACTCAATGATTAATGGGTGCTCAGGGGTATGTGGGTTCTATCATGCAGATGGTTTGAGGTGGGTGGGGCTTGCAGGGTCTGCCCACTTGCAGAGTGGATGGTGCTCATGCCCCCTTCCTTTCGCACATTTTCTGCATGAGCCTTCCATGCTGCAGCCTCATGCACAACTTTTCCATATAGACATCCCCTCTAGAAACCAGCAGCAGGGGCTCAAGGCCCACTTAGGGACATTGAGATCTGTCTTCCACCCTCCAAATGGCCACCTGTTAGTCCTGCTTTGGCCTTTGGAACTACAGGAACTGGTATCCTTCCCCTCCCACCTGACAATCCCAAGTCTACCTGCCACATGCCCCTTGGTTTTTCCCTTGTTCAATAACATTGGTGGCTTCTCCTGTACATGGCTTCTAGCACCTTCACCATCCTGGTCACCTTCTGGTCTGCTTGTGCCTCCTTTTAGTTCTTCAAGTGTTACTTGTGCATCCAAAGGACCCAGAAGCATTGTCCTTACGTAATCAGTACTTATTCAATCCTAGCAGCATGGATATTTATTTTATAAAACAAATTGGGAACATTTAAAGCTCCAGGATGGGGTTTGAATTAAAACAACGTAAGCAGTTTTGGTGATTCTTCAGGACAGATTGAGAAAGCCTGGCAGAGTCCCAGGAGCTCAGAGGAGGAGGATGGTCTCCTGGGTGCCAACACCAGTGGAAAGACACAGGAGGGCTGGAACAACCCTGGGCCCCAGAGGCTGTTTAGGGGCAGGGAGACCTTACATGTGTGAAGGCTGTAACCTTGACCTCTACTTTGATCCTCCTTAGGGCTACTTTTTGATCAGCAACAGAATTTCTAGACCTGGGGACTTTGGCTATAGGGAAAAAGGGAGCTGTTCTCTCTAAACCAGGAATCATCCTTTACACCTGGAGAAAATATCTGGATCTCAAATCCTGGGACCTCATGAGAACGTATTCTCCATGTTAGTGGCGTGGGGCAGGATGGGACCCTGGGCTCACCTCCTGCATGCCCCCAGTTCAGAGAAAAGGACCCCACAGTTCCTGGTCTAAGCACACTGGACCCCACCATCACATGCTGGAGTTTTCTGTGAGATCAGAGGTGCCTCTATTTGGTCCACAGGCCCATGCACTATGGGCCGTTGGTGCCCACGATGGTTACTCAAACTCTGACCTGCGTGTTTCTTTGGCAGGTTGCCAAACAGATTCCCCTTGATAATGATCCTTTTCTGTATGATCGCTTTCACAGTTTCTGCCCTTTTTCTAGATTTCAGCTTGCAAACCTTAAGCTGCAATTTTCCCACGACTGTTTTACCTGCAGTTACTGCCCACAACTCCGGGGATAGGCAGGCTGTGTGGAAGCCTCAGACTCCCCCAGGTTTCCTGTACAGTGATATTCATCAAGAAAGCAAATAAATGGCACACATTTCTACTCTGTTATTATTCCTTCTAAAACAAGAACTCTTTATCACTACGTTCAGACAAAATTTACTAGGACTTCAAACTGACAGTTCTAAAAGTTCCCACCTCAGATCGTAAACTATGACTGATCGATTCTCTATTTCTGTACAGTTCTCTGTGCAGAGGACTATGAACCAGTGTCTGTTGGACACTAGAAGTGAATATGCCCAGCTCTGCCATGTTCCAGGATGTAAGATAGGGCTGCTGAGCATGGAGAGAATTTGTACCTCGAAGCGGTTTGGACCACAGGACAGTGAGTCCATGAAGGCACAGTCTGTACCAAAAAACTGACTCAGAGCAAGGAGGAGAAAGATGCTTTGAGCTGCAAGATGCAATCTCTCTGCCACCCTGACCTTCCTGCCACCCCTCAAGAAATGGACAGTGACTGCTTTGATACTGTTCTCACACCAAAAGTGGTGAGCTATAAGCAAGCTGGATGTGCCTGTGCTTGAAGGGTATGTAGTAATGATGAGTCCTCAGTACTTCTCTCTTTCTGGGGCCATGTGTATCCTGGGGAACTGAGGAGAGAAATATCCTACAGGAGAACCCACAGAAAACACTTCTCCTTCTGCAGCATTGCAAACAGCTAAGTGCAGTGGTGATCTAGCAACAAGGAGATGAACACGGTGAGGGGGCAGAGGCAATCAGTGTGCTCAGCCCATGTTATTTGTCCTTGCAAAATGGCGAGTGCTAAAGCTGGTGGCAGAGTATAAATGAAACTTGCTTTAGGCAGCTGTGAATGGCACCATGATGACCACGAACCATCTGTTGGCCTCCTGAGTGAGAGGCACACTCATCTTTTCTGGTCTGTAATAATATGGATCCTATTGTCCTGTAATCTCTCTGTATGCATGTGTAGCACACCACTGGATGGAAAGCAGCTCAAGAAGACTTATGTCTTATTCATCTCTTTTCCCTACCAGCTGAATAATAATAGACAACATTTAGGAAGTACTTACTTTATGCCAGGCTCTGTGCTAAGTAGGTCACATGCATTTCTTTTACTTCCCACACCAACTCTAGGTGGTTGATAATATTTTCCTGATTCTAAAGATGGGGAATGGGCCTCGGATTACCTGCTGGTAAGTGATGATGTAAGGATTCAGATTAGATAGGCTGATTTGGCAAGCAGGCTCCTAACCATTGTAGACCACAGCTCTTTCAGTAAACCTGTGCCTGTCTCCAGTGCACCCACACTGTCCAGGAGGAAGTCATCACTTCCAAGGTCCTCATATCAGTACTGACTGACAGCTCATACCAAACCCAATCTTTTCTGACAGCATTGGTAGAGACCCTCCATGTGACCTGTCAGCTGCCTGAGAACAGGAACCATTGTTTATTCATCTCTGTTGCCCCTAGAGATCCCAGGTTTGTGCCTTGTACATAGAAAATGCTCAGTTGTATAATTGAATTGAATGTAATCATCTCTCATCTAAGGTTATAGATGGGCCCAGTATAGAGCCCCTTGAGACTGAACATCACTGAATATTAAATCTGTAACCACAATGTGCTTGATAATAAGCATAGTAAAATGTGAGACCAAGAAAGAAATACTCCTAGCAGAAGCTGGATTGCAAGTATGAGTCATGTCCAGTGATTTTACAAGTACACACGTGAAGTAGCTCTTTGCTGGTTGCTATGAGAACCACTGCTGGGGAGTCCTGTCATACTAGTCTTTGCAGTCATGCATGTTATGTGCAGGAGTAGCAAATGCACAGCATATGCCAGTGGTCTTCATGTGTAACATTGTCTTTGGGAAAGGTAAATATCCACACCTGAAACTTTTCCAAGTATCTGTTGATAAATATATTGATAGTCTTTCATCCCTACTTCATCAGATGAGATAATCAATTATAAGGGAATTCTCAGGCTTTATTGAGAAGCTACTATGTGGTGGGCTCAGTGCTAAGTGTTGTGTGAGAAACAAAAAGCCAGGGAAGATATCCTTGGCATTGAGAAAAATTTTAGTCCTGTTGAGAACTCTGATCCAGAGAATAGATCCTTTGTATATATTTCCCAGTTTTTCCAGTAGTAACATTTTGTAAAACTACAGTATAATATCACAACCAAGGAATGG
>NW_026058148.1:0-61222 GCF_023721935.1 Panthera uncia | reverse complement strand
GCACACACCACACCACGTTCTGCTTATGTTGCAAAAACTGTGGTTTTGTCTAGCTTAGTGAATAGATTTGTCAAGTCACCAGATTGTGACCTGAAACTAATGTAATACTGTGTGTCAACTATACTTCAATAAAAAATAAACTAATAAAACTGTGGTTTCCCCAAAAAATGAACATCTCTGCAAAAACCATCACATATCTGTAGTCGTCAGCATAAAGAAAGTCAAGGAAGAAGTCGGTACCTTACAAGATAACATTCGATGTTTAATCTATTTAGGGGACTGGTGCTTGCATGGTAATGTGGGTAGTTTATTTCAGGGTGCAGAGTCCTTTCTGTCTGTTATGCAGCTATGTAAGCTGATGACAGGGCAGGTGACAGCTGCTTCCTTACCTACCTAGAGGCTGCTGGTCCAAAGACTCAAGTGCCTTAGTGGCCAGGGTCAGCTCTCAAAGCAGACAAGAGAAAAAGCAGGGGATCACCCAAGAGCTCGAGACATTGTACTGCTGGCCCTCTCGCCTTGCACCTCCGACACCCAAACCAGCCCAGGTTGGACATCGGGGCCCTCTCACAAGGGGACTAGCAGAGAACAGAGACCCAGTTTCCCCACCAGTCTTAAAGAAAGCAGTGTTTGCTTCAATTCACAGGAGGATGGCAGACGTGGGGTGGGGAATGAATAGTCCAAACACATGGGGGGGTTGAAAAGACTCAAACTGCTACATGTCAGTTACCCGATTTTAACTGTGCTCTTTCAAATTCCCCTTCCCTATCTCTTGGGCAGATATACGTTTCCTAAATATACCAAGTAATTTGAGGCCCGCCTGGATTAAACTCTTGCCCTTCTAATTTAGATCTCACACCCTCTGTATGAGTTTGCTGGGGCTGCTGTAACAAAGTACAGACTGAAAGGCTTAAACAACAGAACTTTGCTCTCCCACGATCATGGAAGCTGGGGGTCTGAGCTCAAGGTGCTGGCAGGATTGGTTTCTTCTGGTGCTGCTCTCATTGGCTTGTAGATGGCCATCTTATCCTTGAGTCTTCACATGGTCTTCCTTCTGTGTGTCTGTGTCCTAATCTCCTCTTGTTATAAGGCTTACAGTCATACAGTATTAGGGCTCCCTCTCATGACCTTATTTAACTTTAATTACCTCTTGAAAGACCCTGTGCCCACATCCAGTTACATTCTGAGGTACCGGGGTTTATGACTTCAACATATGAATTTGGGGCGGGGGGGGGGGGAGACACAGTGCGGCCCATAATACCATTCTTTCTTTTCCAAGTGCATGCATGAGGAGGTGCCTTGGGAAAGGGGAGAAGGTGGCCTGGGTCTGGATACCACCACTTGCTCTTTAATGGCACCTAACTCCTCTGGCATTTGGGTTTGGGAATAACAATGGGGGAAGGGTAAGTATCTTTTTATCTAACAGCCAGCAGTTGGTGTCCTCTGCTGCTTTTCCTGCCAGTACTCCCTGGCATCCACAAGAGCTCTTCAGAGGTCTATGGTGAGCAGCCTTTCCGAACAGCTCCCCGAGAGCTGGCTCGACTTCTATCCCCACTGGTCTCTACACCTCCCAGAAGCCTCAACACCTCTTAAGTGCCAGAGATGCCTCACCATACATGCAGCCTTCCTTGACTCCATCCAGCACAGGGATTTGAGCCTGATCATCTCCAAGCTCCTAGAAACTGTGTTTCCTTGGCGACCCATGATGGCCATGCAGGCTTCTCCAGTTCCCTGTTCAGAGTGGCACAGGGGTAAACGTGTTTGTCCATAGTGTCAGCAGACATCTCACTAGTTAATAAAATGCAAAGGCAGGTAACACACATCTTAGAAGGTCCAAGGGAGGTGTCTAGCCCCAACTGATCGCTCATTAAAATAAGAGGAGTTTATTTCCCTCTGGCCTTTGTCTGGGCTTTCAGCACCAATCTCTATGCACCGAGAAAGGCCCTACTCTGCTTATCCTTGCACTGAAACCATCACTGCCAGGGGAGCAGTCAGACTCTAGCATGGCTTATCCTTGCTGTGAGGAAGTCTCCTTGGGAGTCTAGAGAAGTGAGTTAACAAGGGATCAGTACTGGGGATGAGTTCAATATGGTAAGGTCCGGACTATATTTTGAGACTGACTTACAGTAACAATCTCTGAATCTCTACCTTCCTTCCTTCTATCCTACCATGACTCATCTTGATATTTTAAGTTATAACAAAGCCTTTGCACTCAATTCCCAAGCCTTGGTGATGGAATCTTAAGCACTTGTGAGGCTTTGAGAGTGATTTGACACAACAAAGGAGCTTTATTATTACAAGATGGATTCTAGATTCTCAAAAAACAAACAAACAAACAAACACCCCAGACAAGTCCTGCCCCTGTTCCTGTATGAATTCAAGTCAATAAAAATTTCATGGGGAACTTTAGTGACAGAATCACACGGTGAGAATAGCCCTGGATTTAGTTTCAGAAGACCTTGATGTTATATTCTTCCCCATCCCCCATCCTCTGTCCTCAGCTGTGAGACATTGACCAGTAACCCAATAAAATGAAATACCTGCTATTTCACATGGTTTCTACGCTAATAGATCATATCATATTTACTATATATTGAAAAGGCTTTAAAAGCAAATTCTGTATAAAATTGAAAAATGGTCACACATGTTATTACCAGACAATGGTCAACGACCCAGACATGCATGGCCTTCTGACATTTGCAGAGTGCTTAAATTATCATGTAACTTTTACTATGAAGCAGCTTGAATCCAGAAGGTGGGAAAGGTCTCTTGCCTTCCAGCTCTGCCTGCTTTGCATCACACTGCACATCCAGGTATGCATAAGCAATTGCTCAATCACAAATGACTGCAATAACACACCAAAACGAAAACACCTTTTTTGGTTTTTATTTCACATGACAATAATATATCTTCCTTTATACTTTGTTCCTCAGTTGCTGATCGACCTGAAAGAAGGCCAGCATCCCAGAAGTAGGTTCCTGTGCCTTCTGGCATGAGTCTTCCCAAGCAGTATGATTGGAGAAGAAAATCATGTTATGCTAACTTAAGCCACATCCTCTCCCCCTTCTGCCTCTCAACTTTGTAAGCTGATAAGGAAGGGTGAGTGCTCTCTCCTTTGGTACTAGCAGGCAGTTCAAACCACACAAACCCTAGTCTGCTTACTGGAACCCTCACCCCACCCCCTAATCACCACAAAATACAGCCTTGATGTGAAAGAGAAAGGATTTCGTTGTTAGAACCCAGCTTGAAAGCCACTATCACTTTGAATCCCCATCTACCAACAGACTGTGAGGTGACAAGTACTGTTTTAGGCTTCAGAGACATAATAAAAAAAAAAGACAGATGTGAGACAGATAATCATTAAATCAATTACTCTAAAACATCGTGGCAAATAAGTTCTATGAAGACAAGTAAAAAAGGGTCAGGAGTGACAGGGAATGGGGAGAATGCAATTGTAGAAAGAGTCACAGAGAAGTCTTCTGTAGGTTAATAGCTGAGCACAGAACTGAAAGAAGTGAAGAAGTGACCCCCACAGAGATCTGGGGCCAGGTTTTTCAGGAAGAGGAAACAGCAAATGCAAAAGTCCAGACAGAATCATGCTTGGTATGGACACAGACCAGCAAGAGGCCAGTGTTGCTGGAGCATGAAGATGGGGAAAATGGCAGGGAACTCAGGGAGGGCCAGGGGCCTGAGCATATAGAGACTCTGGACTTTACTCTAATTATGATATAGAGCCAAAGGAAGGTTGCCAAAATTATATGATCTGACCTCATAACTGGGCAGGTCCCTTTCTTCTCTGAGGAGACTTGACCATGGAGTGGGAAGTAGAGTGAAGGCAGGAGGAAGATCCACTGGGACATTGCAGTGTCCAGGAGAGCATGAAGGTTGCTTCATAGGAGTGAGGGGGTGAAGGAAGGGAGAGGGGGTGGTAGAATTTAAGGCTGGATTACATGTGGGATACAAGAGAAACTGAGGCATCGGGGCTGAGCCTAATGCTACCATGATATGAACACTGGAGGGAGAAGACTGGGGGTGGGGTACCCCAAGTCCTGGGGCTGACTTGTTAAATTTGAGACACCCAACAGACATCCAGGTACACCATGGATCTATGAGCCTGGAGTTCAGGGGAGGGACCAAGGGGGAGTTCATTTTTGAAGACTTCAGCATATAGATGGTATTTATACTTATAACCATGTATCAGTTGAGATCCCCCATCTCTATAGATAGAGAAGAGAGCTGAGGACAGAGTCTTTGTGAAATCCCAGCCTTGAGCTTAGGAAGAAAAGAGGACCCAGCGAGGGGAGCAACAGATAGGAGAATCAAGGAGAGTAGGAGTAGCCAAGCAAAGAATGGGATTCATGAAGGAGAGAGTGAGCAATGGAGTCAAGTCTACTGAGATCAGAGGAAGAACTCCATAGAGAATGAGCTATTGGATTTCCCAACATGGGGGTCAAGGGTGACCTCAACAAAAGCCTATTTAATGGGTGAACAAATGCCTGACAGAGTGAGTTGAATAGAAGGGGAGGGGGTGGTGGACACAATGAACACAGTCTTCCAGAAGCTTTGCTGGAAAGCTCTGTAGTTGGAGGGTAATGTGGGGTCAAAGAAGGGTTTTTTGTCTTTAACACTGGAAATATTTCAGCACGTTTATGTGTTGATGTAATGAGCCACTAGAGAGGATAAAACACACAGTAGGTAGGGGAGCGGGAGGAGTCTGCTTGCTGGAACAAAGTCCAACTGTGGATGAAAGATGGCTAGGGGCTCCACTGCACAAAGGGGTGTGGCAATGCTCTCCTTTCTCAGTAGCACAGACAGGACAATCAGAAGGAAGGACAGTAGAGTCAATGGGTTCAAGTGCATGTGGATGGGTAGAGCTGCCAGCAGGAGCATGGGAGAGTCTTTTCTGATTGCTTTTCTTATTTAGGTATAATAGATTCAAGATCATCTTCTGAGAAATCAGGAGAGGAACAAGGCAATTGGATTTTGAGAAAAGAGAAAGTATGAAATAGTTCTCTAGGATAGGGTGTTAAAACCAAAATTCAACTAAGTAAATTTGAAGATTCAATTGGCTTTATTAAAACAACTCATGAATCAGCAGCATCCCATCTAGCAAGTAGAGGGGAGCCCCTCTGAGCAAAACAAAATGAAGATTTTTAAAGGCAGAGAGAGGGCATAAAAAAAAAGAAAGGAATTTATTAGCAAGGAATGCATTGTTTAGGCAAGGTTTGTCCTTTAAAGGGGAGCAGTAGGGGTCTATCAGTAAATTTTCCTAGTATTGACCTGGAAATTCTACATTGACTGGCTAAAGGTTACATTCACAGGAGGTGGAAACTGTAGTTAGGTTCAGTACTGTCTTACTTTGCTGAGTTGGGGCCTGAACCTAACTGATGCCATTTTGAGCCTATGGTTTCCTTTTTAATGAAGGGAAGAGTGGATAGACCAGTAGATAAAGTCCTGGAAGCCCACTGGGAATGTGTGGTTATAATTGTAAAGCAAAGTGAGTCAGATTGGTGGTGTTTGGGCCCCAAGTGGGCAAGGGATGGAATGTAACTATTCCTGGGGTATGGTGTGCAAGTTTGATAAAAAAGCCAAGGGAGTCTAGAGTGATCAGAATGGAGGGTCACGAAACATGAATCCTCACTTCCCTCCTTGCAGCTTGAATGGCCTGATAAACAGTGAAAAGGTCAATGAGCCCCAAATGGTTGGTGAGCAGATATCAGAGTGTTAAAAAGGAAACCACAAGCCCAAAATGGCGTCACTTAGTCCAAATTCCCAAATTGGGGCGTAATACATAATCCAGTTGCAGTTTCAACCTCCCCCATAAATGTAGTTTTAATAGGCCAGTCAGGAATTTTCTGATAGGCACCAATGAGTCTGCCACATGGGTCCTCTCCATCCCCCAAACAAAAATAAGGTAATAGGCATGATAAGACCCTCTGCTGTTATCATGAGGGAAAGTGACTTTGTCTGGAATTATTCTTTTCTTCTGCTAATAACTTTCTTGTCCTATCCTTCTAGAAAGACCTTCCATTTTAGACACCTCAGAGTTCTCCTCTACTTGCTAGATGGGATGCCACTGATCCATGAGTTGTTTTAATAAAGCCAATTACATCTTTGAATTTACTTGGCTGAATATTTGCTATTTAACAAAAGGGAAAAATAAGAGTTGGTGTTCAGGGAGTAGAGCTCTGTGGGCCAACTTAGATCCTACTTGAATTTGGGGTGAGGTGTGGGTGAGGGGGTCCATTTTACAATGAGCAGGTAAAGCGGTGCCCTTCAATCCTGTCAGACAATGTGAAGCCAAGAGCATTCCATGAGATGTTCCACTTCATGTTTAAGAAGTACTAAACTTATTTTATAGTAATGAAAGCCTTGTAATAAAGCATAATAAAAACATTTAACACTGAGCACCTACCACGTGCTAGGCATTTGAGTGAACCTGGCTGATGCCATCTTGGACAAATCTGCCATGATGACTGCTCCATGACCTGAAGCGTTTTTGAGCACAGCATCCCCCCATTCTCTCTTTTTGTTTAACCACACCATCAAGTACACCCTGGGAAAATAAAGTCCTTGATCTGCTCTGGAGATATGTCTATGATTCTCAAACATTCCCTCCCTGCCGATCTTCCATGACTCTTCCATGACTACATAAAAGCAGGTTTTACAAGAGGGGACATTGTAGAGATCTACTGGTCCCATAGCCTCCCAATACATGCTTCTGTTCACTGGTCTCCTTAAAAACCATTTCTTACCAAACTGCACTTGGCCTTTTCCTTCAGTCTTATGGATCCTTTGGCCTTTGGAGGTCATTTTGCACATCCTTTTCATGGAACAGCCTTGTTTTGAGTACTAAATCAGTGAATCTTTACAAGAGCCTCATGCGATTGTTGTCCTCATTTTGCAGTTAAGAAGACTGGTAAAAGAAATTAACTGGCCTTTTCAATGTGTGAACTCTAATGTACAAGCCACAATCATTGTTTGTTGGAAGTAGTTGTATGGTGTTGATACTTCACAAAACTATCTCCTTGTATGTAGTAGAAAGGGACTTATGGAAAGAGTGGGCTGTTCATTTTGGGGAATATTATATCAATGAGATAAGGATCCTGGGCTTTGGGAAACATCACATTCTTCTTAGCTTTTTCTTATGTTTTAAGAAATGTCCTCTTCGTTCACCTTAGGATTTGTGAACTTGATTTAGAATATATCAGCTTGACAAGGTTGGGTTATGGCAATGATTTCCAAGGAGGGCAGGGACAGCCCCTACAGGACATCTCAGAAATTACTGAGAATTTTTTGGTTACCTCAATGACTAAATAGAGAGAGGAATACTGCTGGCATCCATGGGGTTCAGGAAAGCTAGATATTTTACAAGGCAGAGGGCTTTCATGTAGCTGTGAAACCTACTTAAATTTAAGCATACACTTTTGTCCAGTTTTAGCTGAAGTTTTCTAGTAATACACCAAATTTACTAGGAGAGCAATTCTTTTTTAAACTAAGGGAAGATTGTACTTTGTTTTGATTGGAATTTTACCAAGTTGTTCACTATTTTAGAAAATCCTCACTCTGCCTGTAGTATTTCAGTTACCAAGGCAACATACAGTATTAGTATACTATGTACCAGTTGTATTCACAGTGACACCTCTTTGTCAGATGTTATTAGAGAAGTCTCACATATTTTTGGAATCTGGCTAAGGGAAAGTTGAATTGGGGATATATTTACTGGTATACATTTATATACCTGCAGTTATTTCCATCCACAGTTATGGCTGTCTATCCAGGAGACAGAGGACCTGTGTGAATACTGGCCTCTCGCCCAGTGATATGATGTGAAGTTGCAGGGCCAGAGAACATAATGTGATATGAATGTTACATATGGAGTCTATCCTTAAATGAGGTATTTAAGTAGTTCTGGAAGAAACAGAACTTAATATTGTAGGGGCCAAGGGCAGCCTGCCCCAAATTATGCCCCTTTGGCATATTGATTATTTGAAGTAAAAGTTACTTAGAAAACAGCCAGTATAAAGACATTCAAACCCCTCTGTCCCCCTGAAAGCAGGAAATAAATCTCTCATGTGAAAAATACCCTCCCTGGGAATGCAAGCTTGTGCAGCCACTCTGGAAAACAGTATGGAGGTCCCTCAAAAAACTAAAAATAGAACTACCCTATGATCCAGCAATTGCACTACTAGGTATTAACCAAGGATACAGGTGTGCTGTTTTGAAGGGACACATGCACCCCCATGTTTATAGTAGCACTATCAATAATAGCCAAAGTATGGAAAGGGCCCAAATGTCTATCGATGGATGAATGGATAAAGAAGAGGTGGTATATATATACAATGGAGTATTACTCAGCAATCAAAAAGAATGAAATCTTGCCATTTGCAACTATGTGGATGGAACTGGAGGGTATTATGCTAAGTGAAATTAGTCAGAGAAAGACAAATATCATATGACTTCACTCATATGAGGACTTTAAGAGACAAAACAAATGAACATAAGGGAAGGAAAACAAAAATAATATAAAAACAGGGAGGGGGACAAAACATAAGAGACTCTTAAATAGGGAGAACAAACAGGGTTACTGGAGGGGGTGTCGGAGGGGTGATGGGCTAAATGAGTAAGAGGCATTAAGGAATCTGCTCCTGAAATCATTGTTGCACTATATGCTAATTTGGATGTAAATTAAAAAAAAATAAAATTAAAAAAAATCAAACAGAGACAATCAGATTCAGAGATAATAAAGATTGTTCTTTCCAAAATCAAAAAAGAAAAAAAGAAAGAAAGAAACAAACAAACAAAGAAAGAAACAAAGAAAGAAAAAAGAAAAATACCCTCCCTATGCTAACAAGTAAAACTGCATCCTTATCACTAGAGATGAAGACTTTAAAGCTGATAAAGCTGTGGAAATAAACCTTGTTACTTTTTATTCTAAATTTCTACCTTAGCCGGAATTCCATTTAGAATTTCTTACTAAAGCTCCCAAACATCTATTTTCTTTATCCTGTCAATTTCTTATAAATGTATTGTTTTTTGGTCTACAGTGTATAAAATCTGCCTGCCTTGGTCATTTCCTTAGGCTTCAATTTCAGTATTGGGCCTCCATGTACACTTAGTATAACTTTGGATTTTTTTCCTGTTAATTTGTCTCGTGTCAGTTTAATTCCTAAACCAGGGAGAATAATGCTCGGAAGTGGGATAAAGAAGGAAATTTCTTCCTCCTCAACAATACATACAAGCCAGAAGTTAGTCTATGATATCATATAGACATGTCAGAGTGCTAATTAATAGAAATATTATGTTATTTTTCTGGATTTTGTGATGCTTGTGGTAGTTGTCAGCTTTTTAAAATTGGTAATTTGCAAAAAATTAAAGATAGATAAAATATAAAATTCATAATTTGTTACTACTTGTCCATTCTAATTAAATGTCTACTTTCATGCCCACTTTTATATTCATAATTTTGTATTTTTTAGACTTTATATTTGGTCAAAATGTCATCATAATATTTATACAGGCCAATCTCTACTCAACACAGAAATTATACTTTATTTCTTCCTTTTTTGTAGGTTTATATTGTATTACTTAGCAAATTATGAGGACAGGAAAGATAGTATAATAAACTTACTCTTCCTGCCATATCATAGTCAATGACATTTTAAAAAACATTTGTTGGGGGCGCCTGGGTGGCTCAGTCAGTTAGGCGGCCGACTTCGGCTCAGGTCATGATCTCGCGGTCCGTGAGTTCGAGCCCCGCGTTGGGCTCTGTGCTGACTGCTCAGAGCCTGGAGCCTGTTTCAGATTCTGTGTCTCCCTCTCTCTCTGACCCTCCCCGGTTCATGCTCTCTCTCTGTCTCAAAAATAAATAAACATTAAAAAAATTAAAAAAAAAAAAACATTTGTTGAATGCCGATTCTGCGTAGGCATTATTCTAGGAGATATCTCATTTAATCCCTAAACAAAAATTTGCAAAGTCTCTCAAATGGGGTCTTAGGACCGCTTCACACTCTTTTTTTCCCTATAATTTTTTCCTAGTTTTATTGAAAAATAATTGACATACATTACTGTATAAGTTTAAGGCATACAATGGTTTGATTTACATATGCTGTGAAATGATTACCATAATAGGTTCAGCTAACATCCATCTTCTCATAAATACAACAAAAAGAAAGAAGAAAAGAAAAAAGGAAAGAAAAAATTCTCCTTAAGGTAAGAAAGATCATATATCTTTTGCTATTAATTTTTTGGCTTATTTTTTAAAAATTCCACATATAAGTGACATTGTTTAAAAAAATTTTTTTTAATGTTTATTTATTTTTGAGAGAGACAAGGCATGAGCGGGGGAGGGGCAGAGAGCGAGGGAGACACAGAATCTGAAGCAGGCTCCAGGCTCTGAGCTGCCAGCACAGAGCCTGATGTGGGCTTGAACTCATGAACCGCGAGAACATGACCTGAGCTGACTTAACCGACTGAGCCACCCAGGTGCCCCTAAGTGACATATGCTTAAAGAGAACCTCCAAGATTGAGTGTTTCAGGCCCCATAAAACATACTTGCTCCCAAATAAAAGTTTATCAGAGGATTCTCACTCCTAATTTTCTGTCTCTACCACCTCATCTCCACCACACCCTGCCTCACTGCTAGTTAGCCATTTCATTAATTTCTGATTTCCTCTGTGATTTTTGCAAAATTAAGCAAATATGAATATACACACATATGTATTCTTATTTAACCTTTTATTTTACACCAAAGGCGGCATGCTTGTGTTCATTATTCTTATGCAAACAAAAATTCTTTAAGTTGTCAAATATATCATTTTCATTTGATTTTCTGGATTTTTAGTAATAGTCATCAAAGACTTTTTCCATTTTTGTGTTATAAAGAAATTGTCAATATTTTCTTCTAGTACTTTTAGTTTTCAATTTTTAATCTGATATAAACCATAAAGTACATATCCAATTTTTTCTATTTTCAAGTGGCTGTCTGATTGTCCTAACACCATTTATTAAAAAGTCCACCCCTTCCCCCAGTGATTGAGATGCCATCTTAAGCATACACTAACGTTTGTATGTACTTGGCTCTATTTCTAGATAAATTCTGAACTTGATGTTCCATTGACCTACTTGCCTATTCATGCACCAATAGCACATTATTTTAATATCTGATAGGGGCTAGCTGTCCCCTCAGTCTACCATTCTTGCTGTTTATTTCATCATAAAAACTTTTGAGAATCAACCTGTCTAGCCTGAGAAAATAATTGGTTTTTAAAATTAAGATTGTGTTAAATTTTACACATGAACTTGGAGAAAATGGACATCTCTGTATAGCAATGGTTTTGCATATTAGCAACACCTGAGTATCTTGAAGAAAATACCAGTTCCTGGTTTCTTCTCCAGGAATTTAATTTGACTGGGGATGGACCCCCGAATAGCTGCAATGTTTGAAGACTCCCAGGTGGTTCTAATGAACAGCCAAAGTTGGGAGTCATACGCCTAGTCCACAGGTATGTGGATACACATTATTTGTGTCTGTTTGGTTGCCGAGAGGCAGCAAGTTAGTCCAGGTGTCCCAAAAGGGCTATTGCTTTCTTAACTCAAATTGTGAGTGCTGTGTAGGCAGAACTCTGGAGCCCAGCACCTGCATTTTACAGTAAGATTCTGCTGATATCGGGTTAAGCACTTTTGCAAATTTGTACCACACTTAACCAGGTGAAATGACCTTCACCTCTCTGTTTTTGTCTCTTGTGATCACTGCTCTATCCACAGAGCCTAGAATAGTTCCTGGTACATAGCAGGCTCTCGATAAATACATGCCATATGAATTAATTGCATATTCCCGCGCTGAAATGACAGCCAGTGAATATCGGACGACCCTGCACCATTTTTAATTCTAACATCGGATCACTGAAACACATTTATATTTCTGACTGAAAGAGCCATGACCTCTTTTATAATGACTGGGTCTGCGGCAAGATATAGCGCATACTTCGACTTAACCTCCTCCATCCACCCCCAACTCTCCAAAGATGAAAACCTGCCCTAATAAGGTAGCACCGAAACCTGGTTCCGGGTCACGTGAAGCGAGTGGCACCGGCCGACAGAAGACCCTCCCTCGCTCCTGCGCACAGCTTCTGCGCCGGTTTCTTGAGGAGCGTTCGCAGGCTCAGAGGCCTCGCTTACACCCTGGCTCCGCCCAGCTCACTCCTAGGGGGCGGGACGAAGGGCGGGCGGTGGGGGAAGAGGCTGGGCGGTGGCTGCGCGCGTGCGCCGAAAAGAGCTGAGGGGCAGGCGCACCGTGGCGGGCCTGGCTTAAGCGATTTCAGACAAGATGCAGGTAAAGAACCTGGGGGGCCGAGTCCTGGAGACTGCCGCAGTTCGTTTGCCCCGCGTGTCATCGGCGGACCGTCCGGGCTGGGACTGTGGGAAGCCCTTGGGCGCCACCGACGCCGGGGAGGTCACACGAGTCTAGGCCCGGCGCAGGCGCAGTGCGAGAGGGCGGGCGTGGTCCCTCCGAGAAACTGCGGGCTGGGCCTCCACACTCCCGTAGTTGTAACCCCTCCAAATCTCAGTCTTTGGGGGCTCTCTCTTCTTGAGGTCAGATCCTGCAAAGCCTGTGAAGGACTCGTCGCATCCCACCTGGCAGGGTTACTTCCTATTTGTTAATTTCCGTAACACCTGAGCGGGGGTGTTATAGGCTCGTTGTGTGGATGTGGAAGCTGAGGCTCGGAGAAGGGAAGGGGCCGACCTGGAGGTCCGGTAACTTGAAACAGTGGCGGAACCTGTGTTCCTGAAACCACTTAGAGCTGGTTGAGTGGATAGTTACATCCTCTTTCTCCCTAACGTTGGTGTTTAGGTTGAAGTGTGCTCCCTTTCAGATTCCCTGGCTTTCAGAGCTCAGCCCTGGGGTCTCTCTCTTCAGTCTTAAAATAGAGTCAAATTGGCCTCCTTTCCCCCCGTATCTGGAATTTTCTAATGAAATTGGCCTAAAACTTAAAGTGAAAGAAAATGAAGCCGCCTAGCATCAGTCTCTCCTGATTCTACTCCTGACTGTATTGCAGTCACTCAGAACTTTGAGATACTCCGTATCTCTGCTCTTGGGCCGTTTGCACATGCTGGTCCCTCTGCCTGGAAAGTAATTTCTTACTTGCCTATCCTGTGGAATGCAGACCTCTTGCAACTTTCTAGGTCAGCAGCCTGTTGATCATTGCACTTGCCACAATGTGTAATATCTATATATCTATATATCTATATTTATTTGTTTATTGCCTGCCTCTTTCTCTCAACTGTAAAATAGGTGACACCATGCTTCCCTACTATGTATTACAATAATTTACATATAGTGGGTACTTAATATCTGTTGAATGAATCACTCCAAGTCAGTAATTAAATTACTGAAAAACCATCTCAGCCTTGGTACAGCATTGATACTGATCTGTGCATCATATCCTGATATTTACCCAAAACTAATTCCTGGGTGTGTATGTTTAGGGGGGTGCAGAGTGAAGGTGCAGTGAAGGACAGGAAAAAGAACAGGGGGTGTGGGTCATGTGACACTTTCTCAGAAACAGGTCACAGTATAATTTGGTTTGAATTCCTCTTCCCTCCACCTTTTGCATTCGACCCTTTCCCCAGTATGACACCCTCCATAGTGGACTTTGCACTCATGGTATCCTTGGTCCACTTGCACTAGGACCCCAATGCAGACACTGAGTGGAATGACATCTTACGCAAAAAGGGCATCTTGCCCTCAAAGGAAAGTTTGAAAGACCTGGAAAAGGAGGCAGAAGAGGAGGAACAGCGAGTCCTTCAGCAGTCAGTTGGTGAGCTTGCTTACATTCATTTTTGTTCTGTCTCTCTCTGGGGTAAGAAACAACTTTCTAGGTCCTAAGTGGTTTGGTGGAAGGATGCTCTGAGCAGGAATTGGGAGCCAGAGATTGGAGTGCTGGAATGGGCACTAACTCTGGGACCTCTGGCGAGTCACAGGCTTTCTCTAACCTTCAACTTCCTGGGCTTTAGAAATGGGACTTCAGAGGCCTCCTTCATTTCCATAATTTCTTGTCTGTGTCAGATGGGCACATGATAAACCTGAAGAAAATACTTGAGTTGTACTTTTTGTCCCATTGATCACAGGGGCTAGTACTTTTGTCTTCTGTTTATACATTAGAGCTAATTTAGAGATGGATTCATTAGAAAGCGTTTATCCAGTGAATGTTTATTAAATGATCATCTGCCAGGTGTAATTCTAAGCATTGGGGCTTTAGTTGTGTGCAGGCCAGACAAAAATCCCTGTCCTCGTGGCACTTACATTCTATTGGGAGAGATAAACAATAAGCAATACATAAGTAAATATAGGAAAATAAAGCAGGGAAAGGCCTCAAAAGGGTGGGAGGAGGGGTGAGTGTAATTCTAGATAGGGTCAGAAAGAGCCTCAGTAGGAGTGACTTTGAGTAGACCTAAGAGTTGAATCAAGCTACTTAAGTAAGTGAAGAGCATGTTAGAGAATCATCTGGGAAGCCAATATGACTGGGAAAGAGTAGTAAGTTCAGAGAGGCAACTAGGGGTCCAACCATTGAGGACCTTGTATCTTTTAATAAAGGCCTTGGGTTTTATGTCTAGTGGGGTGGGAATCACTAGAGGTTTGAACAGAGGATTGACATGTTGACAGCACCCTCCTGCTGCTGCCTTACTGAGCATGCAAGATGGGCAGAAAGTCAGGAAGTAGACAGTTTAGTATAGAAACTACTGCACTAATTCAGGTAGGAGGTACGATTGGCTTGGACCAGCCTGCATGGTGTTGGTGGAAGTGGTGAGAAGAGGTTGGATCTGGAAATAATTTGAAGGTAGGGCCAATAGGCTTTTCTGGTGGATCCTGTGAGGGGCGTGAGGAAAAGTAAGCGAAAGATGACTGCAGGGTGTTGGGCTTGAGCAGCCTGAGGGATGGAGTGACCACCAACTGAGATGAGGAAGGCTTGGTGAGTAGCAGTTTGGAGCTAGGATCAGGAGCTCTATTTGGAACACAGTAACATTGAGATTTTTATTAGTCCAGTAGAGATGATAGGTAGGCTGTTGGCCATGTTTTTCTCCAAATCAGAGAAGTATGGGCTGGAGGCATAAAGTCATGAGGTGCAGTCACCAAGGGAGTGGATATAGATAAAAAAAGGAGTCAAATCAGCAGAGGTTCAAAGGAAGGGCAGTCATAGAAAGAAGTAGGACGAGGGAAGGCATCCTGCAAGCCAGAGGAGGACCATCTTTCAAAGAGAAGGCAGTGGGGGGTTGGATTAATGCTGCTCATCCATCAGGAAGTGGAGGTCATTGTTGATCTTGATAAGAGCAATTTGTTTAGTGTTGGAGTTGGGGTTGGAGGATAAAAATCTGATTTGATGTCAAGAAGCAAGAATATGGCAGTAAAAACAAAATAGAGATTTTGTAGCAGTTGGTTAAAAGGAAAGAGAGCTGCCTACCTATCACTCACAAGAGAAGAACCAGAAGTCCTGTAATAATCCCTTTAACTCTAGGGAAGGTGTGCCAGGGAGGACACCCACTGGTATCCCCCGTGTCCTCAGAGACAGGATTGTTAAAACTCCAGGTCATGGGTGTGTGTGCTTGAAGAGCAGACCAGGTGAGTTTAGGCAAATACAACTCTCTTGTTTTATAAACTCGGGAAACTTCTCATTCATATCCCTACAATTGCATGGAGGTAGGAGAGTCAGTTCTGCTGCATATGTCAACATAGGCCTATCTTTTTTAAAACACACTTAAGTTCTTATTTACTAGTGTAATACCTTCAGTATTTTTTATTTTGGTTTTGCCGAGTGAGTTTTGTTGGTGTTGCATGCACATCTTTAGGAGAAAAGAAAAGGAGGAAAAACAAAATGCAAGTTTGTTCATCTTTTAAATATTTTGGTTTTTGCTAACTTAACTACATTCAGTGAAAACATATGAAGATATGACTTTGGAAGAGCTGGAAGAAAATGAAGACGAGTTTAATGAGGAAGATGAACGTGCTATTGAAATGTACAGGTTAGTGCCACCCAGAGGGACTGTTTGTTTTTTTGTGTGGCACTAAAATGTGTGTCTTTTGAAAAGTTAACTTTCTGACCGAGATAACATTTGGAAAGTTTTATATAATTAAATAGTAATTTGCAGATTTCAGTGAACTAGTCTTGGACTTCTGCCATGTGGCAAATAAATAAACATGGATCTTTATAAAGGTTGCTGTGTGAAAGGTGTGTGGGACGTGTGGGCTGGATGTGTAAGATGTCTTTCTCCTCCTTCTGCGGTACAGGCAGCAAAGACTGGCTGAGTGGAAAGCAACTCAACTAAAGAATAAATATGGAGAAGTTTTGGAGATCTCAGGAAAGGATTATGTTCAAGAAGTTACTAAAGCCGGTGAGGGCTTGTGGGTAATCTTGCACCTTTACAAACAAGGGTGAGCTGACCTTACGTACTATCCTTAAATGTTAATTTGAATTTATGCCTTGGATATCCCAGGCTTAATCCACATTGGAGGTTTTGTTTGTTTGTTTTTTAAACTAGTATTTTGTTTTTGTTGCTGATTTGCCCAAACCTAATGCCTAATTTTTGTCTTTAGACTTTCAAATTAATATTTGTGGCTAATAATGTTTTTTATTACATCATAGCAATGAAGATTGCTTTTATTGAAAAAGAATTCCTTATTTATCCTTCTAGAGAAACTCTGGCATTTCAAAATTGCATGTAGTGAATCATTCTCGTAGATGTCGGGGGTGACCTTTATAATAATTGTTCCAGGCAAGTGACGCAGTGGTGCTCCGCTGTGCCTCACTTCCAGCTGCATTCTCCTACTGTGTACTTGTGTAGAAATTTTTTGAAAAGCAGGAAATACTTTCTGACCTTTTTCACTCCTGAATCTTGAATGTTCTCTCATATAGGTGGGCATAATAATTATCTTTTACATTGAAGCTGTTTTTTTGAGTTACTACTGAGTCAAATTAAATTGCATTTTAGATTTTGAGTTCTTTATTTTCCCTGAACTTATCAGAAAGGTTTTTTAAAAAATGTTTAATCATCTTGACTGGAGTAGCAGAATCATTTGTGAAGCTATTAGGATTTACATAGGGTAGAAGGGTAGTTGAGCTTTGCCCAATATAAATGCAGAATCACAATTGCTTCTATTTCTGTTTTATAGGTTTTCTCGCTCACTGTTGTTTCCCATTTCTACTTTACAGGATTCCCCTCTGTGCCCTCATAAATCAGCACTTCAGTGGACTTGCCAGGAAGTTTCCTGATGTCAAATTTATCAAAGCCATTTCAACAACCTGCATACCTAATTATCCTGATAGGAATCTGCCTACAATATTTGTTTACCTTGAAGGAGATATCAAGGCTCAATTTATTGGACCTCTGGTGTTTGGTGGCATGAACCTGACAATAGATGGTAAGGGCTTCTTTGAGGTGGTCTAGGGCATGTGAGCAATGACCAGTGCATGTTAGAGATGATGAGGGGATGTTTCTGTTGAACAGACATGTGTTAGATGATTTGTGAAAGTCATCTTTGCCCCTGTGTGTTGTCAAAAGGAAAGAAGCACATTTAATCTCTCATTAGATGAGTCACTGGGGGCAGTTACAACTGGGCTCTAATAATTCTATTAAAAGAGGACACAATGGACTTTAAAATATGTATATTTAATACTTATGTCTAATAGGTTTTATTTGCCCCTATAGTTGGGTATGTTTTAAGTTACAGCTAAAGATCTCAGCATTCATTTTTTGTTTAATTCACATGAACATATTACTGGTATTTATACTTTTTTATACTGACATGCATAAAAATGTTTAAGAATATTTTCCCAGTTGGGGGCGCCTGGGTGGCTCAGTCAGTTAAGCAGCCGACTTCGGCTCAGGTCACGATCTCGCGGTCCGTGAGTTCGAGCCCCGCGTCGGGCTCTGTGCTGACAGCTCGGAGCCTGGAGCCTGCTTCAGATTCTGTGTCTCCCTCTCTCTCACCCTCCCCCGTTCATGCTCTGTCTCTCTCTGTCTCAAAAATAAATAAACGTTAAAAAAAAAAAATTAAAAAAAAAAAAAAAGAATATTTTCTCAGTTGAATGTCTTAGTGGCTTTTAAGTTAAATTAGAAGTTTATTGAATTCTGCCTCTTAACTCCTGAAGGATATATCCTTTTATTCCTGAAGGACGTGTCTTTTATTCCTTTCTACCTGTTACACGAGGTGTTGAACTATGTACATACTCATAGCATGAAAGAGAGAACCTGAGGCCCAAGGGTTTCCACCTAAGTCACTCATTGAAATAATGTGTCCACCTGTGCTTTAAAAAAACATTAGGGGTGCCTGGGTGGCAAATTGGGTTAAGCATCTGGCTTTAGCTCAGGTCATGATGATCTCACGTTTCATGGATTCAAGCCCTGCATCGGGCTCCATACTGGCAGTTCAGAGCCTGGAGCCTGCTTTGGATTCTGTGTCTCTCTCTCTGTCCCTCCTCTACTCGTGCTCTCTGTCTCTCTCAAAATAAATAAATAACATTAAAAAAAAAGTAAAAAAATAAAATAAAAAAATGTTCAAATGTGACTTTACATACTATTTTATGTAACTATTTTATGTAAGATACTTGTGAGTACATACTATTTTATGTACTATTTTATGTAAGATACTTGTAAGATAAGTATAGCATGTGTACATACATACACACATTACATCAGTTATACATTATTCAAATCTTCAAAGGCATACAGCATTTCTAAATATTTCTAAACTATATGTTTTCATCTTATTCTTTTTTTTTTTTTTTTTTTTTATGTTTATTCATTTTTTGGAGAGAGAGACAGAGCATGAGTGGAAGAGGGGCAGAGAAACAGGGAGACACAGAATCCGAAGCAGGCTCCAGGTTCTGGCTGTCAGCACAGAGCCAGACTTGGGGCTTGAACCTATGAACCATGAGATCATGACCTGGGCTGAAGTTGGTTGCTCAACTGACTGAGCTGCCCAGGTGCCCCTCTGGTGTTTTGAATCTTACCATGAGGGGACAGAGAAGGGTATACGATAGTAACAGTCTTTATTTGTAGAAATAATTTGAGGATTAGTGAACTTACAATTATTGCGTGGAAGTGAATAATAACATTAATACATACACCTATACATATATGTATGTATATATGTATAGGTGGATTTAAATATATTCTTGAGTCAAGAATCAGAATTAAGATTTTTTTTTTTAAGAAATTTGTTGAATTTTCATAACATTCAACTGAGGTACCTAGAGTTGTAAACACTGGTGTTAATGATCTCCATGGAGCATTTTAAATTAATATGACTTAAATAAAGTGGTTGTCATATTTTAATGGAGTTATCTAATTGGCAGAGCATCACTTAAACCTGTTTGCTGTTTGCTGTAGTCTCTCATGTAGCCCTTAGTTCTGCTTGGAGTCTTTTCTGCAATGCAAAATGTATCCCTTGATTTCACTTCACAAGGTCTCACATCCTTGTGGAGTTTCGTTGATTACAAGAGAGTGAGGGGCACCTGGGTGGCTCAGTTGTGCGTCTGACTTGATTTTGGCTCAGGTTCTGATCTCATGGTTCACGAGATCAAGCCCTGTGTTGTGCTCTGCACTAACAGTGTGGAGCCTACTTGGGATTCTCTCTCCCTCTCTCTGCTCCTCCCCTGCTTGCATGGACATGTGCTCCCCTCTCTCCCAAAATAAATAAACAAGTGAAATACAGGAACTGAGGTTTTAGTCACTGATTTATTTTCTTGGTACTGCTTTTATTACTTCAGACAAATGTGTAAGTTCTGGGATGTCATCATACATTTATCCTTTGACTCTAGTAGACTGAGATGCCGGCCATGAGGCCTAAGAATTTCCTTTTGTTAACTAAAATTAGACTTAATGATTAGATTGCCAGAAGGACTGTGAAAAGTATTTCCTTTGAATGTTTCATGATGATTTCTTTCCTGGAAAACTGTGCAAGTTGAGAAGCGGTAGTCATTAGAAGACAGGTTTAGTCTTTGGTTTTTAATTACCATGTAGGTTCAAATACAGGAAAACCTTGGATTGCGAGTAAGTTATTCTGCAAGTGTTGTGCAAGATGAGCAAGCATTTCTAATAAATTCTAACTTGGTAAATGAGCAGTGTCTTGCAATATGAGTAGTACATGATGCTGAATGTCACACAATCAAACTGAGCCAGTGGTAGTTTTTTCTTTCTCTCTCTCTCAATCTGAGGGATTGTGGGTGATCATTTCGGATGCTTGGTCTCAGACCACACTGTTTAGCAGAAATCAGTGTTTTTTCAGAACATTGGAAGGTGCCCACAACTGGCACTAGTGTATTTTTTGTCACTTCAAAGCACCAATGAACTGTCCTTTGCTTTTCCATACACGAGTAAGCTTGGGAATGCTTTGTTTCATTCTAGGTCAGGCTGCCTGCAGATATAGACCCTTTCCTCTGCTGCTTTATTACCAGTTACATTAAATACAGTAGATGACAAGAGTTTATTAATAGTGTACTGTAGTCAACATCCATGCCAGCATATATAATGGCTCCCATGCAGAGAGTCCATTGAGCCAATAGATAGCAGTGATTCCATTAGTGATAGTGAAAGTCGTCCTATACAATAACCCTCCTCTCTTGTCTCCTTCACATCAGCCACGAAGGTTTTGAAAGGTTAAGTGCAGGTTAATTTGTTTATTTTTCTTTATATTTTGTATTTTATTATTTTATATTACATTACAGTATTGTAATCATTTTTATATGAGTGTTTTTGGGTTGTGGAATGAATCATCTGAGTTTCCATTATTTCTTATGGGGAAATTAACTTTGATATACGAGTGATTTGGATTACAAGCATGTTTCTGCAATGAATTATGCTTGCAAACCAAGGTTTTACTGTATATGTAATATCTCATTTGATCTCATCTTCTGAAAAAGCATTTGAAAGTATTTTGTTTTCCTCCTTAAGGGTCTAATTTTTTTTTCTTCTAGGCACCTTATAATTGTAGCACTAAAATTGTCATCAAATGTTGATGATCATAGTTTCTGCTTAGAAAAAAACTGGCTTGACGGGCTTGAGGACGAGGGTCTTGTGCTGACTGTCTTAGGTGATTTGGCTTTTCTTTGTCACGTAGAGTTGGAGTGGAAACTGTCAGAATCTGGAGCAATCAAGACAGATCTGGAGGAAAACCCTAAGAAACCAATTGAAGACACTTTGCTATCCTCGGTGCGGTGCTCTATCCCCACAAGAAGGAACAGTGATTCTGAGGATGACTAAGACTATGGCCTCGGTAATGTGCCAAACTTCCTTGATGTGACAAATCATCTGGATTTTTTGAAAAAGGTTAAAGTAGAAATGTCTTTGGCTTTTAGCCTTTTATAATTATGTTTCAAATCTCATAGATCTCAGAAATCATTACTGGGAATCCTATTACATTTCTTGGAACTCCCTTTTTAAATTAATAACATTTCCTTAAAAAAATAAAAATAAAAACCAGCTGCTGGTATGACAGACATCTATGTTTTCCTCACTTGTATTTTAAGCTATAAAACTGTCTATTCACTATTTGTCCACATTTAACTATATAAGAGGAAATGTGGAGTGTCTTTTAATAATGTGAGGAGGTTTTACAGTGGAAAATTGCAAACTAAGTTTTGTAGTCACATCATTTATTTTTATTTTATAAGGCTAGCAATAGAATTATTAAAGGAATGATTGATAGGAAAAATCCTAGTATTTGCCCTATTTAGAAGAAACAGGCAATAATTTTTATAAAACATTGTCCTATGAAAGCAATAACTAAATGATTCCAGTTTATTGCCATTTTTGCTTAAATGTTTTTTTCTAGTTAAAATAATTTTTGTCTCAGACTGTTGAGATGTCAGTTAATCCCAATTACTGTAAAAGTCCACCTTAAATTCTTTTTTGTAAACAGATAATAAACACATAAAATGATAAACTGTATCTCAGTCAGTAAAAAAAAATGGCAAGGTGTTTTCTGAACTAGAATCTTAACATTTAACACTTGTCAAATTGACATTAACAGAAAAATTAGGGGTAATATTTTTCTCTAATATTTGTGTTGAATGATGTAGTACTCAATGTGGGTTTGAATATTAAAAATATCGGGGCGCCTGGGTGGCGCAGTCGGTTAAGCGTCCGACTTCAGCCAGGTCACGATCTCGCGGTCCGTGAGTTCGAGCCCCGCGTCAGGCTCTGGGCTGATGGCTCGGAGCCTGGAGCCTGTTTCCGATTCTGTGTCTCCCTCTCTCTCTGCCCCTCCCCCGTTCATGCTCTGTCTCTCTCTGTCCCAAAAATAAATAAAAAACGTTGAAAAAAAATAAATAAATAAATAAAAAAAAATAAAAATAAAAATATGAATTATAGAGGGCCTGGAGTTCCTTCAGATTATATTGCAAAATTTATTTTTGCTATAATTCAAAGAGTAACAAACAGCTGTGACCCATTTTGATCTGTCAGAAGTGTCCGTGTTAGTGAATATTTATTTTTCTACACACATAAGAGCCAGTGCGGCTTTTAAAAATGTGTTCTATGTAACAATTTACTTTGAATGATTTTTCATGAAATTTTAATTGCAGGGTTGATATAAGCGTGGTCAGTTCTATCACTCACATGCCAGTTCCATGGGTTTTGTGGGAGAGCTGCCTTCTTGGATTTTCTATTGTTAGCTGACATTAAAATGAAATGCTGTGGGAAGAATAAAGGTGAAAAGCTTGAGTGCTGCATTTGCCTGAGCACTGCAACGCTCACAACTCTTGAGAGAACAGTGCTTGAGCATGGTGGGGGGTAATACCTACTGTGATGGAAAATAGCAGGCTTTATTCCACTTTGGAGCCCATGCAGGATGTATTTCTAGATACTCACTATGCCACTTTGATCTGTGGAAGTGTGAAAACTGCTTCATCATCTTGCCTCCATGCCCGGCTAATGCTCTTAGTGGGAGCTCAAGGAGAGCTCAGGTGCCTCTGGACTTGGCTGATGAGTGCTGTCTGGCCACATGGCACCCAGGCCCCAGGCAGCTACTTAGTCATGCTGACTGAACTTGATTTAAACAGAGAAACATCTCTCTCCTAACATGAGTGTTGTGATTTAGAACATGACCTGCAAATTTCTACAGGTTAGTTAATTTGGGGAGACTTTGCCATAATATTTACCACTAATTTTCTGTTTCATGTGAGGCATTTGTGATATGACAGAGGGGATACAATTGGATGCTTAAGCATTGAGTTCATCTAATTCCACACAGGGAAAGCAAACAAGAAGGCTACCTAGAGGCTGTCTTTCAGTGTTCAGAGGAAGGGATTTTGGGGAAGGGTGTTAAGCAAGTGCTAGGTAGCCCTTTATTCAGCGGTAAGAAATGGCTCTGGAAAGTTGGGATGATAATTGGGAGAAGTGAAATGGAGTTAAGACTATATAATCAAATCAAATTGATTCTTCCTTATTTTCCTCATCTCTAGAGGAAGAAGAGGATGTGAATGAATTGTATATGCTTATCTCATTGCAAACCTAAATTTATATCCTCACTCCCCAAGGTTGCAGACCATTGTTTTGGCACATACCTGACACAGAGCTTCCAGGGTGGGTGGCTCAGAAGTACTTCAGAAAAGTTGTACTAGAGGTTGCCTGGGTGGCTCAGTTGGTTATGACTTCGGCTCAGGTCATGATCTCACAGTTCATGAGTTGGAGTCCTGCATCGGGTGAGCTCAAGCCCTGTTTCGGGTGAGCACAAGCCCCACTCCTGGTGAGCCCTGCTCTCTCTCTCTGCCCCTTGTGGGATTCTCTCTCTCTTCACCCTTGTTCACTTGCACCCTCTCTCTCTCTTAATTCAAAAAAACAAAAAAACAAAAACAAAACCCTAGACATGAAAGGCACTTTTTGAGAGTTATGAAAGGAATGATAAGAAGAGTGTCCTCTGTCATCAATGCCTAAATTGTTTTTGTCATTTATTACCTCCAGCTTTAAATTCAGTTTTCTTATGTAATGAGACCAGAAGTGACAAGTGCGAATAATCTCTCTATATATTTTATATAAATATAAACATAACAGCATTTTTTATACTGTTTACATTCCCATAGCAGGTGGTCCAGGCTTTCTGCCTTCTGCATGCCCCCTCCCACCACAATTCAGTGACCTCCACAGGAGAGCTTGTCATTTGCATGCTACAAGGAATCCCCTTGGTTTCTAGTCTTAACCATCCCATACTTGCGCAGTGTCCTGTCTTCTCTATCTGTTCCGTTCAGTCTCAAGTGAAGATGTGTCTAGTCTCCCAAGTTTAAACCCTCCCTTTGTGCTTTTGACTGTATTCTCTCCCACATTCTTTAAGGACTTGTTCCAGCAGTAAATTACCATCTTGATTTCAGTCTCTCCCTTGATGTGGAGCCTCACACAGTGAAAATGTTCAGGTTCTGTGGCAGAGACTGCTATTTGCCTATCAAGTATCCAGGAATCTCCAGTTCTACTCCAGCAGCAATGGGACCAGCCAAAAGATTAAACTTCCAGTCTCCTTGGAGCCATGGATTGCCAGATGAAGGTGGGGAAGTTGGCTGGACAAGCCTCTTCAGAGGGACAGATGACTGGCATGTGCCCTTTTGGGACTTAACCCCTTACTTTCTGACAGGAGTGTAGATGTGGTTGAAGACTACTTGGGCTATAGGGCATCTTTATAGAGGAAAAGCTGTAAGGATAATATTCCTGATGACCTTGTGGAACCAGTATAATCCAGCTCTTGACTGCCTTCTCTGGACTTCGGTTACTGGGAAAGAAGTAACTTCCATCTTGGTCTCTCTTAGGAGCAGCTGACACATTTCCTGATAATGTCACCTGGCCATCGCCAAAGAAAACCTCAACCATTCTAGCTTTCTACTCACCACTTTCACCTTGCTTGATAAAACAGAAGAACAATCTAGATGCTCTACCTCTACTTTATCACTGTTGCCTTTCAGTGATGTCATGAATTAGACTTTAGGGACTTTGCATTTCCAGTGTGTGAAGGAGTAGATACTCTGAATAACTCACCTGATAATAACTCAAAATGTTGGATACTTTTTTTTAATGTTCTTAAATTGTTGCTGAACTGGCAAGAAAGGAAAGCATTCTCAGAGGTCAAAAGCAGTTTGAATTCTCTGTTACATGATGTCTAAAAACTTCTCAAAGCAAGTTCTTAAAGTCATCTTAAGCTGGTAATGCCCCTGAGCTCATGGCTAAAGCAACTGCATATCCATGCTGTAAGAACACAGCTTTAATGTAGTCCTCAGACACTCTTTATAGATAAAGCTCCAAAGGAACGTGAGCTCATAGTCCTAAATCACAAACCCACAAAATCCCGGGATGCCTCAAATAAGGTATCCTGAATGAGAGCCAGTGGAAAACAGATAGTACAGTCAGACCTGCAAAAACTTAGGATAGTGGAATTTTCAGATATAAGATAGAAAATGAATATATTTAATATGTGTTTTATATTAATAAGAGTAAAGAATAAGAATTCTTTATATAAAAATAAATCCCTTGTCAACCTATGGAAGAGAGAACAAACCGGAAAGTAGAGCCAAATGATTACCCAGTAGGTAACACACAAAGATAAATAGATAGAAATATAAAAATTAGGAAAGCAATGTGGAGGAGAGACTGAGAAGTTCTAGCATAATCTTAAAAAGAGTTTTAGAAAGAATTGGAAATTGGTAATATTTGAGAAGATAAAGACATTTTCTAGAACCAATGAAAGACATGAGCCTTCAGATTCAGAAAGCTGTATAAGTCCTAAGCGAGTTACAGACTGTGTGTGTGTGTGTGTGTGTGTGTGTGTGTGTGTGTGTGTGTGTATGTATAAAACTGCAGAATGTTGGATTTGTGCAAGTAGTCAGAAAAGTCATTACCCAAAACAGAGTAATGGTAGGTCTTGCTTACTGACTTCTCAGCAGCAAGGAAAGCCAGAAAGATGGCCAATATCAGTGGTTGAAGAAAAACAAAAACTACTAACCAAGAATCAATACCCAGTGAATCTATATTTTTGGAAGTGAGGATTAATAGACATTTCCAACAGAACGAGTAGTTTTGTCATCAGTAGACTCTCAGTTTAGAAGATGAGTGGTGCAGAAGGACCACCATCTGTTGAAAGGTCTGAAGTTCAAGAAAGGATCGTGACCAAAAAAATATGGGTAAGTCTGAATGAACATTGACTTACAACAGTACAAATAATGCCTTATTTGTGATATTAAAAGCAAGATGGATCTAAAAAACAAGACAAAATAGGGTACCTGTTGAAGGCTTAATTGGAGTTCACATGTTCTTAGACCCTTAAAAAGTAGGTTTAGGAGGTTGGCAAAGATACACATGTAAGAAATATTTCATTCAAGGTAACAGTAAAAGAAAATGAGTGTGTAACTTTTAAAGTAGTGGGGGCATGGAGGGTGAGAACCTCTTAATTTAAAAGAAGACCAAAAACAAAACAAAACAAAAAACCAAAAGGCAAAACCATAGGAAGTCCAAAATGCTGGAAACCTAACACAGTAATCACAATAAATATAAATGAACAATAATAGTCTTATCCAGAAGTCATGCTTGTAGGTACTTACCCAACTGATGTGAAACATATGCATACAGAGACCTGCACACAAATGTTGCTAACAGCTAATTTATAATCACCAAAACAACCCAAAATGTCTATCGATAGATGAATGGATAAACCAACTGTGCTATGTTGACAGAATGGAATGTTCAGCATTACAAAGAAATGAGCTATCAAGCCACAGAAAACATGGATGCTAACTGAATTAAACCACTCTGAAAAAGCTGTATACTATATTATTCCCATTATATGTCATTCTGGAGAAGGTGGAGCTATGGAGAGGCTAAAAAGAGGTTGCCAGAGGATTGAGGGAGGGTGGAAGGGTGAAATAGGTAAAGCACATGGAATTTTTAGGGCAGTGAAACTATTCTGAATGATACAATAATGGTGGAGATAGGACAATATGCCAAAGCTCATAAACCTTATAGTACAGAGAGTGAGTCTTAATGTATTCATATTTAAAAATTTCATTTAGAGAGGAGATCCCTGGATGGAATGCAGGATGTGATAAAATAATCTAACTGTATTACAAATGTGTGAAACCACCTAATAGAAGAGGTTTCAAGGGAAGGGTTCTGATCTAAGTAACCTTGGAAATGAATCTGTAAGGTGAAAGGCAAAAGAATCTGTATAAGCACTGTACTCTAGTTGATAGTTATTTCTCACAGTAGTACAGGTTAATAATTCTGTTAGTGCTAGACTATGTACTAGGTTTGAACAATTAAATGGATATCAGATGGCAAGAGTCAGGTTTCACTGCTAAAGTGTGGGGTTACAGATAGCAAGGAGAGGAGGTTAAAATGATCTATGGCGTAATGGATTAGAGTTGGAGACATTGGTACAAACTGTTTCACTTAATATAGATACAGATGATTATATATTTAGATAGTGAACATACATAGGCTAGTAAACACATTTTTTTCATTGTTCTATCAGCTAAGGTGACCCTAAAAGCAATGACACCCTAGTATCAAAGACCACACCTGACCTGTAGATACTGGCTTCTAATACTGTTCTTCAAAAAAGGAGCTAGGGCTCTAGAGAAATGGCTGATTCTAAAACTAGAGCAGGAAATATACAAGATTAGCCTGAAGCATCTTGTAGCACCAGAAAGGAAAGAAATATTAAAACAAAAACAAAAAACTCACAATGATAATATGTCAAAAGGATGAAGGAGGCAACTAAAAGATCTAGTGGCTAAAGCTGGAACCCTTTGAGCAACAAAATAAATATTATAACCCAAAGTATAATCCATGAGTCCATGCTGATAAATGAGTAGATAAATAATTGGAGAAGAAACCATCTCTCATTCAGAATCCTAAATGATTTATGTAGATACTCTGGACTTAAGAGATTCCACCTTTAAGCGTGGGTTGCATGTAATGATTTCCTTCCAAAGTTTATAATGTGGAAAGGTGGGTGGGAAGAGTAACTTTGCAGTACAGAGACCTGACAAACTGTCTCAGGCAGGTGATCATGGTCAAAGTCAAAGTGGTAAATCATTTATTAGTATGGACCCTGGATATGATGTCATGAAAATAATACTTCATCTCTTTGGTCTTCTTTACAAACATCTGACAAATCCCAATTGAGGAGCATTCTACAAAACAGCTTACCAGAACTCAAAATTGTCAAGGTTATTAAAAACAAGAAAAATGCGAAAAACTGTGACAGCCAAGAGGTGCCTATGGAAACAGGACTATTAGATGTAATGTGTCCTGGATGAGATCCTAGAACAGGAAAAGAATAGTAGCTAAAAACAGAAGAATTCTGAATAAAGTGTAGACTTCATCAATGATTATGCATGATTATCAATATTGATTTGGTAATTGTAACAAATGTACCATACTATTGTAAAATGTAATGGGGAAACTGGGTATGGGGTATATGGTAAATCTGTACTATATTCTTAATTTTTCTGTAAATTTAAAACTGTACCCAAAAAATAAAGTTTATTTTAAAAATATGGTGGCAAAATGGAAATTGTAACCAAGAAAGGTGGTTTTCAGTTCTTGACTGTCATATGTCTGTCATATGTAATAAAAGGCACAAGTCTTAGTTTGGATCTGTCCAAATGCAGAGCCTGAGCCAAGGACTTGGGTGCAGAGTTTGAGAGGTGATTCCAGGGAGCAGGAGGGAGGGAGCTGAGAGAAGGTGGCAGGGAAGGGAAAAGGCAAGTATAAGGCTGAGAATCAGGTCAGTGCCATAGGTAGACAGTAGGGACTCAATCCCTTTAGGACTTTGAAGAAGCACAGTCTATCCACTGATAAAAGCCTGAGTTATTTATTTACCAGTCCTGCCCTCCAACCCTTGAAGGGTGCTTCCAGAGGAGTTAACTCCCCTGCACTTCTGAGCTATGCCTGCACAAAGACTGAGCAAATGTCTGTGCCTGGGAGAAAAACCTGGGCAGATACAGTGTGGCCTTTTAGGTGGGATGCTGGTGGTACAAGGTGAGTCTGAACTTGCATGGAAATTAGTCCTATTTTATATATTTGAAAGAACTTTCTTAGACATTCAAAAATAAATTCTTGTTGTATATCACTCTGCTGCATACATAAGAAGGGAAATGGAAGCAAACACATTGGTTAAGACATTCCTAAAATGGGCTCCTAAGAGTGCAACTCGGACACCATGTTCTGCTAGGTTTGATGCTGGCACTTCTTGATCCAGCCAGAAGGTGGCGAGCAGTAACTGTTGTTCCCCAGGCCAACAGCGACTGCAAGATGCACCCTGACCTCAGGGATGTTAAAATGAGGGGAAACGTGTTTAGCATTGGTCAAATGAGGTATCTCACAGTGGCTTATTTTAACTTGACCATTCTAGCTCATTTCTGTTTATTGACGTTTAAAATACTGAAAATACAAGCTTCCTAATAGGAAAAATGCTTGCTACTGTTCCTTACCTACTTATTAAAATGACTACAGTTTTGTTTTTAAATTAAAAAAACAATACTGTTGGGGCACCTGGGTGGCTCAATCGGTTAAGTGTTCGACTCTTCTGCTCAGGTCATGATCTCACAGTTCGTGGGTTCAAGCCCTACCTTGGTCTCTTTGCTGACAGCAGGGAGTCTGCTTGGGAATCACTCTCTCCTGTCTCTGCCCCACTTTCTCTCTCTCTCTCAAGATAAATAAACTTAAAAAAACCCAATACTTTTTGTAAGATGGTGATGAAAAATTTTTAAAGATATTTAAAAATGCATATATATTTCATAAAGAGTTGTAGTTAGTAATAATCAATCCTTTGCCTTTTAGCAAATGTTATAGAAAAGAATAACTTGCAACTTTTTGTTTTATCCTGGGGTTTGAGATATCCAAGTGAAATAGTACAATAAACACATACACGCCCACTAATGCAAGCTGTACTTGTACTGGACTATACTGTAATTGCAGTAACTAAATCAAAGAGCAGATTAGTGAGCCCCAGGTTGCCCCCCTTACTGACTCTGGGTCCCAAAGGCTTTCTATTTTGGTTTCCCAATGTTACTGGGGAGAAAATGTGAGAAGTTCAGTACACTTGGCAGTTATGTTTTGTAGTGTAAATTAATACAGTTCCCAAACTGCACTGAGGTGCCCCAGTTTCCCACAGCAAGCTCACAGGAATGGGATATTCTGTTTTCAAGGGAAAACAGCCATGCTGCAATTTATCAAACACTGCAGGAAATACCAGCTCCAAGTAGTCACATTAAGTGTTAGCTTGCATAACATTCCTTTTGATGATGTCATATCTTTCCAAAGCAGGGTTTTTGGCAGTTGGTGTGATAAAAGCAGGTACAGCTCAAAAATCAACATGGAGCAGGGAATGAAGGTGACAGTGTCTGATCAAATTTCAAGGTTGGAGAAAGTGCAGAGCCCAACAGGCACTCACATCACATTAGTAATTAATGAAGTAAGTATATTTTCATTCAATTTTCAAATTTTTTCAAACAGCTCAAAGTTTTTAGAACATAAATTTTCATTAAGTTGTTTGGCCCTAAGTACTTCATAAAAGAAATGATTAGATCGATCTTTCTTTCTTTCTTTCTTTCTTCCAAGTTTATTTGAGAGAGAGAGCATGAGTGTGCATGAGCAGGGGAGGGACAGAGAGAGAGGGAGAGAGAGAATCCTAAGCAGGCCCCAGGGCAGAGACAGATGCAGGGCTCAATCATGAGATCATGACCTGAGCTGAAACCAAGAGTCAGAACCTTAACCAGCTGAGCCATACAGGTGCCCCAATGTTTCCTCGTTTTCTTAGGAGCATAGTGAAAAAGTTACTAAGCCATGAACCAATGGAAGTTTAGGAATCTCCATTAATAAATTGGTATTCTGGTTTGTAACTGAAAGTAAAGTTATGTTGATTCAAATCCATCCTTCAGACTTGATTACCTCAGAGTCAACTCAACACAGGATATTCTTGACTATGTCAGGCTGAGTACTACACCCTAAAACCTGGGGTGACTCCAGATTACTCCCCAAAGGACCAATCTTCATGGAGCAGACAGCTTTCTCTTTATCATCACCTGCAGCAGAGCTGGTAGCTTGTCATGTTGTCAGTAGAGTGTTTAACCTCCCTGTGCCTTGGGTTTTCTCCCCTGTAAAAAGGATCCAACAAATACGGTTATCTTGAGGATTAAACGGACTAAGATTTATAAAGTACTTAGCACAGTGTTGAGGTTTTATTGTTGTAGATGTAGTAATAATAGTAGTTATCAGTGATGTCATTATGATCATCCTCACCAGCATCCTGTTTTTTTGAAAGCATTTAGGGTTTGGCATCCTGATAAATTTGCTCATTTGAGATTGATTGGTAGGCCTTAATACTTGCAATTCTAAACTGGGCCTCCCATGGCTCGGAAACTCTTAAGGTAAAGTTTGTCAGTGCAATTTGGGAAGAACTTGAAATTATATCTTTTGACCTTTGGGGAACTTTGGGAAATTTGCTTCCCTTTTACATTTCCACCATTACATAATCCTTCTTGTAGAATCTATTTTTTTTTCTGCGCACTTTTACATTTTTTTAGTGTGTTAAGTAATACTTCTCTCACTCTAGGTGATCATTTATTTTCTTGGTGTCCTAGCAAGTAAAAGTCTCAGTATAAAGCATAAGAGGATTTTATATGCTTACAGTGTGATATTTGTCGCTTCCCAAGACAACTTTCCTCCATGTAGGTTAAATGCTGTCTTTTGGACTGACTTTTCTCTATCAAGTCTCTACTGCATATTGGTTGATTGGGTTATCTCATACTATTCATCAGCCCTTTTGATGGAGGTACCCTCTAAATTACAGGAATGGCATTAACACGAGGAGTTTTGAGCCACATCAGGCCATGTACTGGGCTATGTAGCATTTAGGCCATTCCTCTTCCCTTTTGGGATTCTAAAATGTGAATTCTTTTAGAATAATATACAGCTCATAGCAGCACAGAACCGTGTTCAGAGACGATAGGATGAAGATCACTGGGGTTGAAGGCACATTCTCCGTTTTTCATTGTGTTAGAGTGAGTATGAGAGAGAAAATAGAATCAAACAGGAATAGGACATGAAGCAGAGTGAAAGTGCTCTGAACTTGAGTACTCCCTCCCAGACGTCTTGTTTAATCTGTCCCAGCTTGCCACAGCAGATCCTGCTGCTAATATTCCTGGCAGTGAGAGGTCTTGGGAGAATGAACATCAGTGTTAGTGGGTACATTTGTATGCTGGTCAGTGAATAGTGGAGGAGTGGGGGAATCTCTTTGAAATGAATTCTGAGGTGTATAGGATCTGCCACTAATGATTTTGTAACATGCTGTGGCTTACATCAAATAGGTGCTATACCAGCCTTCTCCTAGTTCCGCTTGTATCTGTGACCTCCTGTAGGTCTTACCCTAAACCCAATAGGTGCATAGTTTAAGGAAAGTAAAAAGGAAAGGAGAGAGGATGGAGAAGGAGAGAGGGAAGGAGGAAAGGAAAGTTGAAAGAGAGGGGTGGAAAGGGAGGGAGGGAGAGGATGGAGGGAAGAATCAGTGATGTTTGCTAGCAATTACGTTTTAAAAAGTTTTTAAAAGTTTGTTTATTTTGAAAGAGAGAGAGAGAGAAAGTGGAGAGGGGCAGAGAGAGAGAGAGGGAGAGAGAGCTCCAAGCAGGCTCCATGCTGTCAGTTCAGAGCTTGATTGGGGCTCAAACTCACAAACCATGAGATCATGACCTGAGCAGAAACGAAGAGTAGGACATTTAACCAAATGAGCCATCTGGGCGCCCCTCTGGCAATTACTTAAGTAGCAAATAAAATAGTAGGTGGGTAAGAAGCTAGGGCTTTTTACTCAGGGCTTTTATTTGTTTGGAAAGGATCAACCAAAGGAAATGTTTTATTCATTTTTGATACCTAGAATAGAGGAGATATCTACGCAGGATTTTTGCATGATCTAATGGCACCACAATCAGAGTTTGACCCTGTGGTTTTAGGAAAAACTTTTAAATGGCAGAAGTAGAGTTTAAGAAAGAGTTTCTGCTAAAAGACCACAAAACATTATCCTTTATTGATCAGGATTTGCTAGTGGGTGTGCATAAATGTTAAATGTTTACAGAAGCAAAGAAAGCCAACACTTAAGAGCTCCTGAGGGCTCTTGAAGGCCACTGTCATGCAGCATCCTCTTTTGGAGACAGCAGGCCTGCTGAGTAAGCACACAAGAACTCGAGGAACTCAACATGTACCCAAACAAAATGACTGCTAAGCAAGGGCTTGCAGGTCAGGAAGCAATCTCAAGCTGCATGCGTGGCTGCAGCAGTGTAAATTAGCCCCTGCCTGGAGCCTGGGAAAAATCAGGTCAGGACCAGGAGTCACCATGAGGCCGGTCTGAAAGGTGCATAATGAACTTGCCCTTTTCTTGGGAGAAAGCATCTTTCTATTAGTGTTTTCTTGAGGTGTAGTTTATATATAGGTGGGTTTCCCTGGAGTGTCTGATCATATCTTAGCAAGGCAAGGAAGGTAGAAAGGAAGAAAGGATGCTGAGTGGATGCTGGGGCCTAGGTAGAGTTGTTACATAAAGTTTAGTACCAAAGATTTGGGCAGAACCTAAGTACCTACTAAGTGGTCTAAGAGTATGCATTCTAGAGCTAGATCATTTCAATTTGAACGCTACTTGGTAGCTGTGCAACTTTGGGCAAGTTACTTAATTTTTCTGAGCTTCAGTTGCCTCAACTGTAAAACATAGACAATAATAGTATAGGCCTCACAGAGCTATGATGAAGGTAAATATAAAGCAAATTAGTATTAGTATCTTGCTTAAGACAGGGCCTCACACACAGTAAGCACTATGTCAGTGTTTACATCTGAACTCCTACATCTGATATGGAGTTCCAATTACTACTGCTGCCCACGGACCCACCACAAATCTAGTGACATAAGCAACCACCCTTTTATTGTGCTCACAAATTCCATGATCAAGACCCAGTGGTCATGGCTTGCCTTTGCTCCACAGTGTTGATCAGTGAGGAAGACTCAAGATGCTAAGAGGGATTCTGGTGATTGGAGCTTCTGCACTCCCATGTCTGGGGCCAGGCTTGAAGCACCTACTTGTGTCTTGGTCATAACCCAGCTTTGTACATCCTGATAGCTGGGTTCTGAGATGGAGTGTCCCAAGAGCATGTGAAGACAGCTAGCAAGAAGCCATGTAGCCTTTTGTGACCTAGCCCCAGACATCACAGAGAGTCACTCCCACCACAATGTGGGGTTACAGAATTAAGGGGAGCTGACATAGACTTCATCTCTTCATGGTATATGATGGGCAGGAGAACCTCAACTGCCCCATCAACTCTGGTAGTCCCAAGTGCATTGCTCGAGTGGGCAGAACTGTCACCTGGGACTCTTCCAGAGGAGCAGAAACTCTGGGTTGACTTTCGTCATTCCCACTGGGTGGGCTTGACTGATGGAATCTAAGAATCAGTGCCCCTTTTCATAACAACTGTGGTGCAGGACTCTGAAGTGATTTGCGAGGCCAAAAAGCTGGGATCAGAACCTTGTTCTCCCTTTCCTGCCTTCCAGCACAGTGGCTGATATATCCCATTACCTGAATTTGGTGCCGAGTTGCTATTCTTACCCCACTGAGGTTGCCTGTGCTCCATTGCTTTAATTACAGGCTGTTATTTCATTTAAAAAATCAGCGATAGGATTAAGGGTACTGTCATTTTAAAAGCTAGACTCCTGGCCTGAAAACTCGTCAGTGAATCAGAGGACAAATGTTCCCATTGTGCTGGTTAAAAATAGGAGCTATGGAAAAAGTGACAGAATGAGATGAATGCCATTAAAGTGTAATTACATTTACTGTAAATGTGAGCCTTGGGAAGAGCCTGTTCCAGGCAGAGAAGCTTTACCCGAGCCTGTGACTTGGAAAACCCAAGGCCTCTGCTCACAACTGCTTTTATGTTTTGAATTTTTATAGTGTATATTGTTATGGATTGTACTGTCCGTTACCCTTGTTAGGGGTATCAGAAAGAACTATGTCACTCCAAAAGAAAGTAAGAACCATATAGTTCATCTTGAGTCTTAGAATGTAGGTTTTCCATTGTTCTCATAAGGCAATGCTTCTATCAATCTATATACTTATGTGTTTCTATAGATCTATCTATCTCCTGCCTCAGCAGCCAAGTATAGTAATGCGGAAGGCAGGGATTCATTGTTTGCTCATGGAAATAGCTCTTGTTTTTCTGATTTTAAAACAATGCATTCTTGCCATATAAAAATATTAAAAATATACAAAGAAAGTAAGTGAGCCTAAAGACACATAGATAAGGCACTGTTAACATTTTGATGAACATCCTTTCATGTGACAGTGTTTTTATGGATTTAGAGATAGCTCTAGCATTTTTGTTGATGTTGTTAAAGCTTAGCAATATATTCTGAACATATTTTAATGATAATACAGCATTACATTTGAAAACTGGTGGCTAACTGGTATTCCATAGCATCAGTATACCATAACTTATTTATTTAATGAAGATACCTAGGTGTCTTAATGAGCCAAGTATTATTTTGGCCATAGCTAAAAAATATTTCTTCACATAATTGAAAGACAAATGATTTCAATTTTGTGTGAGTATATAATATGTATGTATATAAAAATATATTAAATTATAAATAAAATGTATTAAAATATATATTTTAGAATAAGAGGCCCAACTCTAATTTTGCTTCCAAAATGGTCATCCAGTTGGGATTTATTTTTTAAAGCTTGGTTGGAGAAGTAGAGGAATAAAGGGCTGGAGAAAATACAGACTAAAAGGCAGGACTGGGTTCTCTTTCTTAGTCTCCTTCCCCAGCATCCTTTCTCCATAGGAGGAGGAATAAGGGAAACCAGGGTGGCTTTAGGTATTACATTTCCAGGAATGTTGGCAGAAGCTAGAAGCAATATTGGGATAATACCTCAAAACTTGGAACCCAGCTTAGCTTTAGAGGGAACGATAAACAGGATGATGTTATGAGGTAGCTCAGGTAATAGGGTTTCCACTTCCCTCGGAAGCTGCCCTTCTCCACAGTGAGATCATGCCCATTGGAGCCTTCTTGTCCTTCATTTCTCCCTACAATGATATAACATTAATGCCAGTACTGACTCTCTGTGGTGGTGAGCAGCACTCGGTGCTTCTAGCCTAAAACCCCTCGAGAATAGGTACTGACCAACTCATCTAAATGTCCCCTGCACTCACATGGTCCCTGCCACATAGCTGGCACTCAGAGGGCCTTTGCTGGAACAAAGGGAAATGCGCCTAGGGTAATTATGTGGATTTTGGGGGGTCTGCAATGGAGATTAATCACCACTAGGTGTCATAATGAGTCAAGCAAAATTTGGGCTCCTAGCTAAAAATTATGCTTTCACTGTGTTCATTTTTATGCATGCGTGCATTCACTTTTCCAGCAACCATGTGTTGAGTGTCTGCTGCATGCCAGGCACTGTGCTGGGTATCCAAAATCATGCTCTCACTGAGCTTCTGGACCTGGTTGGCAAGAAAACCACGGCAGGTGTGAAGACGGGGGCAAAAGCCCTATGAAGACACACAGGACAAACACCTGATTATGGTTGAGTGAAATGAGTGGCTTCTGAGAGAGGTGCCTTTGAAAATGAGTCTTGAAGGATAAGGTCAGGTAAGAAGTTTGATTCATTATTTCAAAAACACTTTCTCTTGGGGAAGTCAGGGCAGAAGAGTGACCTAAAAGCTGGTCCAGGTTTTATTCTTGTTGAGGGCTGAGCTTTTAAACCTGTTTTTGACAGAGGTTTTGACAGAGATTGCTTCTAGTTTCTTTTTTCCTGTCTGGATGTATGTTGCAGTTCAAAGTTTAGACTTTTAAGTTTTCATACTATTAGTAAGACTACCTTGAAGTTCCCTTTATTGGGCCCTGGCTCAGGTTAGAACCTGGTGGTCAGTGCTGGGCTAGGCCAGAATCCTGGTCAGGGGCCAATACCAGGTAACCTGCAGTGAGATTTACCCAGGGGCCTGGTCCTGCCGGAGATCAACACTGTGATGGATGCAGAGGGTGCTTGGTAACACTGAGGGCCTGAGGCTTGGGCCTGAACCCCAAAGCAGTCAAGTTCACTCCTGGGGAGACAGATCCCATGGGTCTCCTCAGACCCACCTTCCTCCAGGTGGATCTCAAGCCTCCTGAGGCAGCGCCTTCTCAGCGGCCCACATGTCTGTGATGGGGTATAGCTCAGTCTACTGGTGAGACCCATCTACCTTAACTAGGTGGAGGCTGAGCCCTTTGCAATGGAGGGAGCCTGCTTTTGTTCCATGCCCTGCAACTCCACACGGGGTTCCTGCAGGCAGAGCCTTTGACCAGAGCCCTGACAGCTCCAAAGCTAGACGATTCCCAACAAGATGGTCACCAGGCTCTGTGTGAACCTTCTCAGTAACAGGGAACTTGCCAAGACAGCCCATTCTAGCCAATACACATGGTTCTTTTTTTTTTAAATTGTGGTAAGATGTACATAACATAAAATTTACTATTTAAAAAAATGTTTATTTATTTTGAGAGGGAGTGAGGGGCAGAAACAGGAGGAGAGAGAGAGAATCTTAAGCAGTCTCCATGCTGTCAGCACAGGGCTGACTTGGGGCTTGAACTCACAAACCATGAGATCACGACCTGAGCCAAAGTCAAGAGTCAGGCACTTAACCGACTGAGCCACCCGGGCACCCCTAAAATTTGCTATTTTTTAAGTGCACAGTTTAGTGGCATTAAGTACATTCTCATTGTTGTGCAAGCATCCCCACCATCCATCTCCAGAACTTTTTTTGTTTTCCCAAATTAGAACTCTGTGTCCATTAACCACTACCTCCCCCAGCCCCTCCACGTAGCTCCTGGTAACCACCATTCTGCTTTGTGTCTCTATGCATTTGACTCTTCTAGTACCCCATGTAAGTAGAATCCTACAGAGTTTTGTTCTTTTGTGCCTGGCTTATTTCACTTAGCATAATGTCCTCAAGGTTCATCCATGTTGTAGCATGTGACAGGATTTCCTTACTTTTTAAGATTGAATAATATTTCACTGTACGTATAGACCACATTTTCTGTATCCATTCATTTGTCAATAGGTACTTGGGTTGCTTTCATGTTTGGCTGCTGGGAATAATGCTGTCACAAACATTATCTGTTTGGGTCTCTGTTTTCAATTCTTTTGGATAGATACCCAGAAGTAGAATTGCTGGATTACATTGTAATGTCTAATTTTCTGAGGAAATGCCATACCATTTTCCACAATGGTTGTACCATTTTACATCTCCATCAGCAAGAAACAAGGATTACATTTTCTTCATATCTTCACCAACACTTGTCATATTCAGTTTTACACATGGTTCTTTTAATTGAGCCAAGATCCAATTCCCTCCAACTTCTCCTACTATTGTTCCAGGTTGTGAACTACCTGGGCTAAATCTGGTCTTCATTCTACATGAAAGCCATTTGTGTGTTACTGGAAAGTGCTCCAGATGGTCTGTGTTCCTGGAAGGTCCCTCAGGACTGGGGACGGATAGCCCAATGTAATCTGATCCTCACAGAGTGATAGAGCAGGGACCACAGCTTCCTTTGTCCTGGGCACTTTGCTTATGTTTCTGCAAGGTTTGCATTTGTTTTGCCAATAGTCTGGCACGTGCTGGTTTATATGGAGCTGTATCAATTAAGATATCCAGGCTTTTTGAACAGGAGCTGTTGTTAGAGCAGGTAACTCCCAACTCACCTCATACGATTTGATTCCTTTTACTTTATTAAGCAGTATTTGACATGTACAGAAGTATATGTGTAACAAGTGTTATATTCATGTAAATTATGAGGCAAAGTGACTAAATGAATGCTCATGAACTTGCCATCAATATAAGAACTAGAATATTACCAATATATTTGACACTACCATGTGCTTCTCCCTAGTCCTATATCCATCTCGCTCCTAGAGGTAACCACTCCTCTGGATATTTTTTTCATTATTTTGCTCATTAAAAATTTTTTAAAAAATTTTTATTCATTTTTAAGAGAGGGGGGAGGGGTAGAGAGAGATGGAGACACAGAATCTGAAGCAGGCTCCAGGCTCTGGGGTGTCAGCACAGAGCCCAATGTGGGGCTTGAACCCACGAACCACAGGATCATGACCTGAGCCAAAGTTGGACACTTGACTGAGCCACCCAGGTGCCTCTATTTTGCTCATTTAAAAATAGCTTCCTCTATGTCTATATGTATAGCTAAATTACATGTCAGTCATTTTATTGTTTTTTTTTAATTTTTATTTAATTTTATTTTATTTTCAATATATGAAATTTATTGTCAAATTGGTTTCCATACAACACCCAGTGCTCATCCCAAAAGCTGCCCTCCTCAATACCCATCACCCACCCTCCCCTCCCTCCCACCCCCTATCAACCCTCAGTTTGTTGTCAGTTTTTAAGAGTCTCTTATGCTTTGGCTCTCTCCCACTCTAACCTCTTTGGTTTTTAAGCTTTGTAAGTATGTTGTCTTTTGCAGCTTCTTTACCCACTCAACTTTATGTTTCTAAGGTTCAGCCATGTAATTGTGTGTGGCTAGAATTCACTCATTTTTACTGCAATGTCCTATTCCTTTGTATGTTTCTACCACATTTTGCTTACTTATCCTTTTTTATAGATGAGCATGTGGGTTATTTCTAGTTTGGGGCTGTTGCAAACAGTGCTGCAGCTAGATACTCATTTATGGCTTCTCAACTCCAAATCAAGCTTCTCTGCCCTGCTTTGTGATGCTGGAGCTGGACCCTGTAAACATTTTGTTGTTGTTGTTAGATTTGTCACTAGGAGGTTCTGGAAAGACATTGCAGAAGGAAAGCACTTCTCCTCTTGCTTGGTTGCAGGTGTTTCCCCTTTCTGGCTCCTATGGTATGGTTGCCAGTGGCATGTGTGACACCCAGGGGCTTTCACCTTCCACTGAGATTTGCTAATACCCTGGAGAGGCTCCCTGATCACCAGTCTGGGCCCTGGGTACAGACCAGAGGTGGCTCAGAAAACCCCATGAACACCCTCTCCCTGAGGTCTGAGTGTCAGCCAAGTTGGCTGAGACTTCCTTGGAGCTCCCCCCTTAGCCCTACAGTATTTCTTAGAGCTCTTTTATCCCCTCTCAGTAGTGAATCTCTTGTTACTACTTAGTACACTTCTATGTTACATTTTTTTCCTGTTCAAATTACTGGTGTGATTTCGGCCTCCTGTGTGCACCCTGACTGGTGCAGTTCATACACAGGTCCTTTGGTGCCCTGTTGATTAGGCAGGACTGAGGAACTGAAACTGCAGCTGGAGGTGGCGGCTGCGGTGGCCCCAGTGTACATGGTGTCAGACTGGCTCGTCTCACTGTCTCTGTGCCCTTGGAGCTGGTGGCTGGCACATCAGGCTGGCTTTGAGCTCCAAAGTTCTCAAGAGATACATTTTTACTGTTTTTTTTTTTTTTAAAAAGCCTCAGTCATTATTGCAAAATGATCCCCCCAAAAGTGATCATTTTTGACTTTTGAACTTTTAAAAATAGCTTCATCTGTAGCTAATATCTGAGAGTCACAGCTCACTGGATTTTGATCAATTGGTTGAATTCAGGAAGCATCGGCAAGGGTGGCCCTGTCATGCTCAGGTTCCATCATCTTTTGAATGATGCTCTACTCAGTCTCACTGTCTGACACAGTAGGGAGAAGAGAGGACTCCAAAACAAACTTTTCTTATAGGAAGTCCAGGGAGACGATGTTCTGGACAGAAATTTCCTCTCACTTTGCTTAGAGTAGTGGAGCTCTGATGTTACCGGCTGCTCTTGAAATCTTTTTTCATCCAGAGTTTTTGTTCCTTGTCAGCTTAAGTACCTGAGCAGCTTACATGGAATCCAAAATCCTTTAAAAATTATCTCTAGCACCAGGCTCTGATGTCTGACAGACCTGAATTTGTATCCCAGCTCTGTCATTTACACCTGAACTGGTTGCTTTGCCCTCTGAGCTCTCATTTGCCCAGAGCAGGGATAATAACAGGGCAGACTTTCTAGATAAGGGTGAGCATACAAGACAATGAATGTAAAATGCTTGCAGGGCCTGGTGTCTGACTTAAGCACTGGTTTGACTACAGAGGTGTTGGGGGTGGGGGTGGGTGGGTAGGTGTTGAGTACCCAGTGTCCAGCATCCAGGAACAGAATTTGACTGGTTGGGAAATCATGCCTATAGGTATATTTCTGTTAATGAATTCTTTTTACATTAACATTTTCATTGAAAAAGAAAAGAAGAAAGAAGAACTTCGTAACCTAGGCGCATGTCCAGATTTGTTAAAAGTGGACAGTAAGGGGGCGCCTGGGTGGCGCAGTCGGTTAAGCGTCCGACTTCAGCCAGGTCACGATCTCGCAGTCCGTGAGTTCGAGCCCCGCGTCAGGCTCTGGGCTGATGGCTCGGAGCCTGGAGCCTGTTTCCGATTCTGTGTCTCCCTCTCTCTCTGCCCCTCCCCCGTTCATGCTCTGTCTCTCTCTGTCCCAAAAATAAATAAAAAACGTTGAAAAAAAAAATTTAAAAGTGGACAGTAAGGTCATTTTATTGTTCACTCTACTTTTCCATATGTTTTGAAAATATTTTGAAATAATAGAGTACAAATTATCTGCCTCAAACAAAAGAAAAATTCATCTGAAATTTGCTAGTCTTTTTCATTTTTTTTCATGATAAATTCAGTGAAAACTGAATTTAATGCCTTTGCTTCTTAAAAAAAGCTGTGTATTAAAATGCCATTTTACATAATTATTTCCATAAATCTGTTCTTCTGCATATAGGTTTGGGTAAATTCTGGAATAACATTCATACACACACAAAATTTTTAAGTTATTTTTAGGTGGTGGGCTCTGGGGTGATTGCAACTTTCTATTTTTTTTTCCTATTTTTTGAATAGTTTTACAGAAATAAGGTTAAATTTAGTAAACACACACACAGAGATAGAAATAAAAAAGGCTTTTCCTTGTGGAGGCCAAGGCAGCTGGAACAGCCAAGTCTGAGAGGCCTTGGGACCCACAGTCAAGGGAGTCTAGGATAGGCATGATTTGGACGTGGCTGTGGGGAGCAGGGACAGTGGGCGTTGGCTTGTAGAGCCTCAGGATCACTGAGTCTTAGGATCGCTCACCAGGGGGTTCCCTGCACCAGTTCTGAACTGCATTTTCTGCACTCACAGCCCAGACCCCAGGCAGAACTGTCATGCAGGGTGGCCAGTGAAGGTGAACTCCACCAGCACACTACCCCTGCCTCCTCACTGGGATGTTTCCTCTTATAGCCACTCATCTTGTGGAAGAAGGGGGCAGTGAAGAGCTTCACAGAAACTTGGGATACACCAGAAGTAGGGGGCAGCATCGTGAGAGGCTTCTGCTTGCATCCTTTCCTGGCAGTTCTTGATACCCCATGGCTTTTTTCACACATATTGCCCTTAACTTGGTGGTCACCTATAAATGGAATGTATTTAACAACACTGCACTTATACACTGCCTAACCATCTAAAAGCACCTACATTTAACACAGCATCCCTACAACCCTGTAAGTATACCCCATTTTGCAAGAAAGGGAATTAAATTTCAGAAAGATTAAGCATTCCATGGAGTTAAGCAGAAACAAGTCTAGAGCATAAATTACTTGACTCAAACAAATGGCAAAATGTTTCTCATGTTGAATTTAATCCTTTAAATGTTTTCTTTGCTCTGTTCCCTTTCTTGGAATATTCCTCTCCCATTTGTCCACTGACTTCTGCCTGATCAGAGCCCACATCTTTTAGGTCAGTTTCTTCTCTCCCATCCCTCATGGGTTTAGGAATCTGAGGAACCTGCTTATGAATCTGGGTCCTGCCCTTGAACTGTGTGGGTTGCCTGACTTCTCCAAGCTTCCATCTCCCCTGATGGAAAATGGGAATGATAAGCCTACCCTGGAGGGGGTTATGCTCAACAGAGTGGGCAACGAGTGGGCTGTCCAGCCCCTACTGATCAGAGCCTGCTTTGAGGTTTGTGGAGGCAACATCAGCCCAACCCTGTCCCTGCACAGAGCAGGTGGAGAGAACTAAACCACAGGTGTGGACACCAGGAGGACCTGGGACTCATCATCCATAGCTGTACTGCTCACATCTTCTTCTGGCACATGGCGTTGAAATCTCTTTGTCATTGTCTCCCAAGCGGGTAATAAATACCTGAAAATGAGGAGCTCTGCCTTTCCCTTCTCTGCTTCCTTGGGGCTTGGGAACATGCTTTCACATAGTAGGGTGTGGTTGTCAAGGACTAGGTGTTGTTTGTTTCTTATCCTGTCTTCTAAGCTCACAAATAAGCAGTAGACTCTAAGAATCCTTAGAGTTGAACTTAGAACCAAGGTGACGGTAAAACCTAGTCAGGGGTCAAAGGGCCTTTCTTCCCTTATGCTGTTGGAGCAGAATGAAGCTTTGTCCTGTGCACTCCACTGGCCTTAGTATCACTGTCAAAGTTCTGACAGTTCTTCCAGCACCAGCTGGTCTGCTGATTCCCCTTTACCATGGCAACATCTCAGTGGCCATTGCTGGCATGGGAGGACTTTATTTCTCCTGACTGCCATTATGAACTCTAAGCCTTGTTACCTCTGCATGTGGAGTGAAGCAGGTGGCCCACCCCTGTGTGTCACACCCTGCACCCCAAGGAGGAGGACCCAGGCTGAGGCTCACACTATAAGGATTGGGGTCTTGTTTAGACAGTAATACAGGCTCATGAGTTTAGAGGATGCTCCCCCCAGCTATACAGAGGCTCCTGGAAGATAGAAACCCTTGATGGGCTGGGAAAGGTGGTCCAGGGCAGGCAGTTAGGAGATACTGAGCTGCAGGGTCCACCTGCCTCTCTGGGCCAGTAGGGACTCTATAGGCAGTCCAGGGCTGCCCCACCAGGCAAAGGGAGGGTCTGGCTGAAGCTGAGAGCAATTAAGCTTCTCTCTCTGTTGGACTAGCTGGCTAGGAAAAGGGTAAGGAGGGTTAGGGAAGGAACCTTTCACCCCACAGCCAGGAAGCTCTGATCACACCCTGTCCTGTACGGGAAGACACAGATAATAGATGTGAGAGCCAGTGAGTGCTCACAGCCCAGGCTCTCCAGATCCATGAGTTCCTGGACTTGCAGTACCCTGGAACTGCAGACCACTGTGGAAATCAATAGAGCAATCTAACCTCTAATGCTTGAGGACAGAGGTTCAGAAAGGGGTAGTGACTTGTCCAAGGTCACCCAAGGTTATAACACCAGAAATCAAGTCTCCTTGACTTCCTATCCACTCCCTTTCCTACTGCCCACTTCACCCCACCCTGCCTTTCTCACCCACCCTCCTCATGCTCTGTTGCCTCTGTGGGTACTAAGCTCAGAGCTCAGTACTTTTCAGCGTGGGAGCAGATGGCTGCAAAGAGCAGGCAGTAGGTGTGGGGGCTGAGGCCTGAAGTGCTAGGGCCAGGCGGCAACTGAGTAGACAGAGAGATGGCCATCCTGTGGGCAGCAGCCCACTGCTGTTTCCCAGTGGTCCTCAGAGCCACAGACTCTCTGTCGGGACCCAGGAAGGCATTTTGTGCAAACTCTCTCTTGACATGGTAAAAAGCCATCAATTCCTAGAGCTTAGAGTATCCATGGTGGTTGCCCTAGGCAACCACAGGAACAGATATGCTCATCCATACCAGAGCCTTCCTTCATTTGAGAAAACTGCTTATCTCTGGCTTAGACTGTCTGCCAGGTTTCCATGTGCCCACTGAAGCCTATCTAGATGCTTCTCAAAATCAACACACTCCAAACCCAGCCTCCCAGCCTCCTAGCCTCCTCTCTATTCCTTTCCCAGGAGATGCCACATCCTCCCCATGACCCAAGAGGTTTGAGCCACCCCACCCACCTCTGATTTCAGAGATCTCACTCCATAGTCTCTCATGTTTGCTTGGTTCCTCTACATCCTGACACCTCCAAATTCATTCAGATCCATATCCTTCTTTTCTGGTTGACTTCCATTTCCCTAACTGCCTTCCTGCTTCCAGTTTTGTTTCCTTGCAATCAATTCTCCACAGGCCACAGAGTTGAGTGTTTTAACATACAAACCCAACTGCATTGCTCTCATACTCCGGCCTTCCACACCTTTTGGCACTGGGGTCCAGGAGCTCCTCTCTGGAAAACAACACTGCCTCCGCAGCCCGGCCCGTCTGACCATGGCATCATGTACTGTGTGTGTCACACTGCTCAATGTGTGTGTCATTGCCCATTTGTTCTGTGTCCCTTCCCAACAGGGAGGGCCTGGCCCTTCTCATCCTTGTGCCAGGCATGGGGAGGTTGCTCAACACCTGGAGGAGTGACAGAGCTAGCATGAGGACCTGGGGTAAGGCCTGGCCTTGAGGGCTGTTGCAGTGGAAGGCCAGGCATTGTCTACTGTGTCCCACAGGCTTCTTTGTTGTTTGATGTGGGTAGCATGTCTCCCTCAGCATCTTCCCTGACAGAGCAGACTGTCTGGCCACTGTTTCAAGCACACATTTTTTTTTTTCCCTCTTGGGCACATAGAAGGAAGGAGAGAGGAAAAAAGGAAGCAAGAAAAAGAAAGGGTCAAATGATTGAAAGAAGGAAGGAAACAGGCATTGCTGTGCCCTGGCTTTCCAGTTTCCTTAGTATTTCCTCTAGTCAGAAGATTTCAGGCCACATAGGGCTTCATATGCCCTGGGCACTTTTGCCTTTGTGGGCTCCTTCCTCTATAAAAGAAATATTAAAAATTATATTTTATGACTGCATTGTATAAAGATGAATATAATCCAGACTGGATTCATCATCTTATATCCATTATTGTACTAATTTTTCCTTCTGACTTTAAAATAAATTAAAACATTTACATGAGCTCCTCACAGGATTGAAGGCCTCAGGCACCATGCTTCCTGTGCTGATGAATGTGTCATTGCCATGTTGGTCTTGGCATGGGGTAGTGTCTGAGTACCCTAGCCTCTTCACTGAGGGGGTTCACTCTCCCTGGAAGGGGAAGGCAGGCAGGAGCCCTCACACAGTTTTGAATATAGAGTCAGAGAAAGTTAGGTGGGATGTGTGCACTTAAATACTGTAAATGCAGAAGCATGGAAAGAAGCAGACTCCATGAGACCAGCTAGCAGCTTGTCCACTGTGTGTCCACACTCCTGGCTTCTGTTGGGAGAGTGGTCACCCAGGTCTCTCTCTACTCTTCCCCAGGCAGGTCACCCACACCCAAACTGCAAACACTGTGCCTCCTCTCCTGCTGTCGCTCTCACAAGCACTTTGTGCTGGGCCATCAATCACTGCAGAGCTCAAACCATGTAGATCCAAGCACAAGATAGAAAGGAACTCATGGTGGAAGATGCTTCAAATACTTTTTGAAAATAAAGCAAGGAGGAAAGAAACAAGATTATAATGAAGGGTGCACACATACTGGAGTTGATTAGTTCTTATGAGTCCCTTGACTAAAATTGTAGTTTCAAGTCAGTAAATTCTGGGAGAGTCTCCTGAACTGAGCATTGGACTTGTTAAAAAGGCTTCATAGAGAAGGAATTCCTTTCGGAAAGGGATGTTTTGGATGAATGGAGAGAGGATGTAAACTTCATGAACTCCAGAGCTATAGCCGTAGTCATGCAGCATTCAGACTCTTCTCTCTGCAACGGGGATAGTCCTGTCATCATCCTTCCACTCAAATCTCTACTGAGCACACGTAGTATGTTCACGAGGTGGGCTGTGTCCCTGGTAAATCCGGATGGCCCGAAAGTCAGAATTCCCATGAGTTCTGGTCCTCTGCTTTGTCAATAGTTATCCCCCATTTTCAGTTTAGAGAATGACTAACATTAGTATTTAAAAAAATACTGGAGTGATAATAGAAGGAAAAAAATATACTAGGACAAGTCCCCAATTATGTTATTTTTTGGTTTGGATAAATAGTAATAAGTCCCAAAACTGGCAACCTTTCACCTGGAAACTAAGTTTGGCAAATCCAAAGGACTGGTTCTCCAATGAGAAGGATGGAACCTAATACTGCTTCCATATTTATTTTTGGAACATTTCCAAGGGATTAGGATGACTTTTATTATGTCTTCTGCTATCTGAAGCCCCTTTGCATGGAATCCTCTCTGTGGAGGCTCCATTTTGGTAGGCATTTTGGGGACCCTCTCCCTCTTGAGGTGCCTATATCCTGACACAGCACAGCCCAGACCTTGGGTCCCAGCCCAGAGTTAGGCCGCCCTTCTCTAGTAGTTATGTGAAAAGCCTACATGATCCTTGGGTTGGCCTAATGAATCACATAAGCTGTTGTTGAAACCAGGGATTGTTTCACCCAGCCCATTAAAAGAACTGCTCAAGTGCCATTTGCCCTGGAACAAAGTAACTCTTAATAGACCGAACTGAGAATCTGATGGCCCTGAGTTTGGTGTTTGGCTTGTCACTGAAGAGTGGCCAACGTTGCATGTCCTCATAGACAATTGCAGATGATGACACCACCTCATGGTCATGGATCAGGGCTTTCTCGACTGTGAAGCCAACAGACACCATGTCCAGTTGGGAGGGAATTGAAATGAACTATTAGCAGCACCACAACCAAAAAGCTTAGGACCTGACCAGAAATGAAAAGATCACAAGTGAGGAAATCACAGACTTTCTGTAACCCTCATTCCAAAGTCAGCAAATTGACCAAGCTGTGGATGAGACTGCTTTTTTTCTTTGTTTTGTATTAATATATGTGTTTGAAGAATACGATCTTCAAGATGCATTAAAAATTCCACCCTGGTTCCTGTACAAACTTTGAAACACATCTCATTGTAGCTGAGCTGGCTCTAACAACTAGATCAAGGGGTGCTTGTTCCTGTTGAAGTTTTATCAACATGAGATTAAATCTGATTTGTTCCCACTTACTCGTTTGTATAAATGTTCTCTGCTGTCTGAGGACAAGGTAACCTGTATCTACTGCTATAGTCATCTAACATTTTCAAGGGCAAGAGGCCAGGGCCATTGAAAGCAGCTTATTTATGAATATTGCCATCTGGACTTACTTAGATAAAATCATTTAAAAAAATTTTTTTTAATGTTTGTTTATATTTGAGAGAGAGAGACAAAGTACGAGTGGGAGAGGGGCAGAGAGAGACAGAGGGAGACGCAGAATCTGAAACAGGCTCCAGGCTCTGAGCTGTCAGCACAGAGCCTGACACGGGGCTTGAACTCACGAACAGTGAGATCATGACCTGAGCTGAAGTCAGACCTTAACCGACTGAGCCACCCAGGTGCCCCCCGATAAAATCATTTTCTAATGTAGGAGTTATTTGCCTCCAAAAATTGAAATCATTTATAAATTCTTCACTTGCTTCTGTGATTTTCTGGGTTAGGTCACATGGCCACCAGAGCCTAGGGTAGTCCTGTCCACCCAAATTGGATTAATTGAATCGAGAATGGAGAAGAGATGGCGTATCACTGGAAAATCAGGATTTTATTACCTGAAGAAGGTGGAGGGGATGCTGGTCAGGCCAAATCAATAGAAGCCCACTGGAGTTGGCAAGAGGCAGAGCAGGATTCACTGCCTGTGCCTTACTGTTAAGCCCATCTTCCAATAGGTAGATACTGTTATGCCAGACTCTGAGGACACAAGCTTTGCTCCTTGCTCATTTATTTATCGAGAACTGACTCTGGACAAGATCCTGGCTAAATACTGCTGTGGATACAAAATAAACAGCATGTGGTCCTGGTTCTTAAAGATCTGGGTTCTTTGTATGGCTCATACTTCTATTCATATCGTGAGCCATGAGCCAAGGGTGAAATGATGCCCTTCCCCTTGCTGCGATCCCCCCATTTCCCCTTTCTAGCAAAGAGGGATAAAGAAACCTGTTCACTATACAAAAGGCTTCAGACGTTCACTGAGGTAATAAATCATCCTTAGGGCTCATGTGGAAAGAGAGTCAGTGGCAGTGTACTCTGTGGTCACTATGAGCGGGACTGGGCAGAGGGTGGCAGCACAAAGAACATACTGGGTCATCCAGCGTCATGTTCTCTGTATCCGGAGCTGTACCCGCCCCACCTCAGTGGGGACCAGCCATGACCACAGACTGGGGTCAGACAGTGGGTGAGTATTTGCTAGGCCACAACTAGGATTTTCTTGACTCTTTGAGTTTTTAGTTCCCTTCGTGCCAAGTATGTTTTGGATTTCAAAAAAAGGCATTTGTTTTTCTTCCAGTGAACTTACTCATGCTCTTTGAACTTCAAGATGGAAAAATCAAAGTCAGAATCCATAAGTTTCCCGGGAGCTCCTGACCTACTTTTGGGGAACCCAGTTCTTATTGGAAGTGCCAACAAGGGAACTGCTTCCAAAGGTTTCACACAGCATGCTGTCAGAAGCATGCTGGAAGCCAGGTGCTCTGGGGGCCCCTCTGAAAAGCAGTGCATGAAAAGTCATGTCCAGCTGTACTGTTTGCCAGGTTATGCCTGCACAGTGTCCAGACCAACATTGGAGGTCTCATGTGGGACTGACCTACCAGGTCACTCTTCTCCCAGCCCTGTTTTCATGCTTCTCCACACCTGACCTGCACCTATAATGCAGCCTTTAGCTCTTTTAGCTTGAGTCCAGGGACACTCCTCATAAGGAAATGGGATTCAGTGTCCAATTCATCTTGCTCTTCTCTCGGAGCCCAGTCCTAGCAACAGAGCTCCTAACTTTCTCCTGTTAAGTCCCCACCTTGCTGCCAAGTGGGTAACTGAGTCTTTGTGCTTGAACCCTTGCCTGGATAATCTATCTGTTCCCCCAGACTTTCCTGGGCCTGCCCTTGCCTATGCCTCCTGCCCCAGGTCCCAGGAACTGGAGGCTCACTCCTATACCTCTGCATTTGGGGCCTTGTCTTTTACCCCAATGACACATTGAGGTTCTGACACAGTATATTCTTACAGCTTCTTCCTAAGATCCAAGGCCAAAGTCTGCTGGCCAAGGTCAAAGCCTGACCTCCTTTCTGCATATTATACCTTTAATGTACTTTGTAGTCCCTGATGTTTCTCTCCTGGAGAGAAAAATTAATTTTCACATTTTGTGATTTCCTTTGATAGAATTAAGTGTTCATCAGGCACGCACGCGCAAATAACACACACACACACACACACACACACACACACACAATTTGTGATGGAGCCAGGAAGCCAACTGATCAGAAAGGTTCATACTTGCTCAGGATTCACACCTGCCACCACCCATGGCCCACTGGCCCATAGATGGGAACTTGTCCCATTTCATGTTCAGAGGGGGTTAAATTGTTGCCCTGAGTAGAGAACATTCTCCCTTCCAGAAACTTCTGGGCACTGGGTTTCTGCCTATGAGATAGAGCTAGCCAGGACTGGTGTTGATGGGGGTTTGTACCCATTCTTACATACACTTACCTCGTGGGGTCCCTGTGAATATTAAAAGAAATAACTCAAGTGGGGCATCAAGCCTAGAGCTTGGCACATCATATGTGCTCAGGTAATGTTGAATATTGCTATTATTATCCTTAAGGTAAATACCCACTTCCCTGAGGGGACTTGGGTGAGACTCAGATTGACACTCCCACAAAGCTGACACTCCACGTGTGCTATCTCTCTGTGGGCTGTACTTTGAAGGCAAGACTTCATCCATGGGACGTTCCTGGTCTTTTCAGTCCTCACTTTCTGGCTTATTCCATGGCTGTGGGGACTGCCAGGGGCAGCAGCCAGCCTGGATTGCAGGGAGCCTTCCCATTCTGACTGTGTCACGGTACATAACTCTCAATGTCCAGGGAGCTGGTAGGCCGAACAGCCCTGGAGCTGGAGAAACCTAGTTCAAATCCCAGTCCCACCCCTTCCAGCAGGGAGAACTTGGAGGAATGGCTTCATCTTCCAAGTTCCATTCCCCCATCTTTAAAGGGTGATAATAGCACTAGTCTTATTGATTGCTGAGGTAAAGAAATTGTAAAGAAATGACTGGCAACATGGGCAGTGCTGAATTCCAACTCCACAACTGATGGCTGTTGCTTCTGTGTTATTCAGGGGCTTTGCCTTACACATACTTGTAATTGTTGTCACCTGCAAGATCTCTGTAAAGCTCCTTGTGAGGAGAAAACAAAGGGAAGTCCTGGAGAGAAACCAATATCAGGAAGAAAGTCATGGAATTATCTTTAGAGGGTTTTCCATAGCCCTGTCCCACCTTGAGCTCTCAGGAGTCTTTCTGCATCTGTGTGAGCAAGCACACTAGCTTCTCCACCCAGGGGACTCACCACACTCTTCTTTCTGCTCACTGTCCTGCTCATGTCCACTCTTGGCTGCCTTATTTTTTACTCACTGCCCTTGTCCAGTAGGGCTGGTGGCTCCTTGAGATCAGGGTACCTTTCAAACAAAACATTCCATATGTGGTCTCTGATTTGATCTGCTCTATGTGTGATGACCCGCATAACTTCACTTATGCATGGTGCGGGCAAGTGGAGCTGGGAGGGAAGACGCCTTGGTTGTTGGCTGAAAGCCATATAGCTCAGGTTTGCGTGCAGGGACCCCTCCCAGTCCCTGACTAGCCTCCTGCCCCAGTTAGTCATTGTCATCAGCAGCAGCAGCAGCATCATCATCTGTTGATAGAACATACAAACTGGGACACTTTTAAATGTGAAAGCAGATGCTGTTGATAATTACTCCAGGACAACAGAAAGGTCCAACTGAGACTGTCACTCCATTTATTGAACAAATACTATTTGAAAGACTCTGTGCTAAGCACTTTGCCTTCCTTATGTTGAATCTGTCCAGTGCTTTGTTAGGCAATTCTATCTGTTGCCATTGTAGGGATCAGAATACTGAGACCTGAGAGGGGAAATGACCTAGGCCAATGTTGTATCACCTGTAAGTGGCAGAACCAGGCTATCTGCAGCCAGACCCTGGGCCTGTGACCACCTGCTGACCTACCTTCTGCTCACTTAGTCCTTCAGTCAGGTGTATCAAACGTGTGGAGTAGCCACATTACACAGACACTTGGCTGGGTATAGGGGCTACATGGGTAATGGAGAAATCTGGGATCCCTTGACAGGCTGGGAGTCAGACAGCTCTCAGTGTCCTTTTTTTATCTAGCTCTATATGGACCTCCAGAGCTAATTCACAAATGCCATTGTGATGTGAGAAGTACTCTGGTCTTGGGCTGCAGGATGTGACTGTGGCATGGCAGCCTTCCTGCCTCCTTGGGTTCCGTCTGGGAGCCATCCATCTCCAGCTCAGTTCTGGGGCTGGGGAGTGGGGGTCCTTGTCAACATTGTCATCCAGGGGAGCTGGAAATAGTTCAGGCGTTTCTCATTCTTGTCCAAAGCAGGGATCAACACAGTTGACACAGTGGCCCCCTATGGGCGCTGAGTGTATGTTAACATTGACTGGCAGCAGGGGCAGCTGTCTCTGCCTGGACCACCATGCGGTAAAGCTGCAGCAACTCCATGCACTTATCAGAACAAAAGCCTCCTGGCAACCCCACAGTTCTGCAGCCCGTCTGCTTTTCCTCTGGACAGCCTGCTCCCAGCTCCTCTCAGTTTGCAGCTCTCCTCTCCACTAGTAACCAGGCAACCAGGGGAGCATGCGTCCCAGGGCAACCACTGTAGGGGCTGTGAGCTCTATAGTTAGTGGTTATGAACACCCTACCTTTTCCGGAAATGCACCTACCCAAAGTGCCCACGTAAGAGTGGACAAGCGGGAAAGAAGGCACAAAGAAATAGCACAGATTTAGAAAAGGGGTGGTGTATCAGTTTTCTTCGCATTTATATTCCTAAGTAATTGAAAGCCATCCAGCAGGATCAGTATCACTCTGTCCCCCTCTTCCTGGCATAAGTTTTTAATTACTCTTCGTGGGAACTTTCTAAGATGCGTACACTATTTTAGTTATCATAAACACCTTTTGTAACCAAAGAAATAATCCAAAATATCACGTGCTTTACTGTTTTGTGTTACCAATTGATTGTAGGTTGTCTGGGCAGTGGTGCTGAGCTATCTATGGGCCAGACAGTAGAAAACTCTACATCAGACATGTCTCATTGATACACAGCATTGAAATACACCACATAATTTTTACATATGCTTCTCCTTCCTAATTACATGATGATGTTTTATTATTTTCATCACCAGTACTATTAGCTAACACATATACACCACTGACTCCTATTCCTTTGCATTTATTAACATATTGAATGCTCCCAACACCTCTGTGAAGTACGCCTTTAGTGAGGATAACAATAGCTGCTTTAAGAAAGAGATACAAAAATGAAGTGGCTCTACCCAGCTTGAAGATTATCTCTCCCTCTTGTGACACCATGCATTCCAAGTTGGAAGGCAACATGGTCAGGCTAATGGCTCCTCTACCATTGTCTCCATGTGCCTTCTAAAGTTGCTCTGGTCACTGCTACTTGAGCCATCAGAAGCAGAGAACAAGGGTGTAGAGGCAGACACCTGCTCTTCTAAGGCCCCACTTGGAAATAGCACAAGTCATTTCCACTTACTCAGTGGGAGATGAAGTCACATGGCCACGCTGCAGGGGAGGCTGGGATGTGGTAGAATCCACCAGCACCTGCCACTCCACAATTCTGCTGTTATAGCAAAGGGAGAGTAGCCAAGGATTTCCACCACAGAGAACTGTTATCTTGTTGACGTTTTACAGAAGAGGAAACTGAGGGGCAGAACAATGAAGAAACCCTCCTGAGAGCACAATCAGTATGGAGCTGGGATTCATACTTGGGTTGTCTGTCTTTTATTCCATACTTTTAATTATTATGCTACATTAGATTTATAATACAGTATTAGTTTTAAAAGTACAGGTCTTTCTTCAAATTTAACTCCTCACTATATTCTTCTACCCTAAGGCATCAAAGCCACTCGTTTGTCAGGAAGGTACCTTGAGATATCTGACATTGAATTGTAGAACTATGTATCACCCATACTCTTGAGTCCAGAGCAAGAGCCAGGATGTGGCATCCAGAGCCTTAAGGAGCCTGTAGGGAGCAGATAGTCAAGGGTCTCCTGAGAGACTGGCAGGTGGGCAAGACTTGCTCCTCTAGAGCTGGGAGGGAGCCTGCTGCTCAAGGCTTTGTAGGGAACATCCCTTCCTTCTCCCTCAACTCTGGCCAGCAGCACTCCTTCCTGTTGCTTTAAGTAAGTGAGTTCATTGCCGCAGCAGAAACTGCTGAGGGGCACAGAGGAACCCACAGCAGTCCAAAGCTGCATGATTAACGAATCCTTCAGCAAGGCAGGGGCCTGGAGGCAACGCTCTCCTCGGCAGAATTTTCAGAGACTCTTTGCATCTTAAAGAGCTCATGGGTACACTCACCAACTTCATCTCATTGTGGTTTTGCTTTATATTTCTCTTTCTCACCTTTGTCCACCATTAGTGGTACAGAATTAGGAGATGGAGAAATTGGGAAGTCAGAAAAGCAAAATGGCATTTTATAGTTATAAAGGCATTTCCTGTGTGCTACCTGAAGGCAGGAAGATTTCATTAGGCCCATGGTCAGAAGAGTGTGAGGAGGTCGGTGGAAGTGTAGAGGCAGCCATAGATCTCCAGGGAGTAGTGGCAGGTCTACCCTTCCCAACTCTGCCCCTTCATTCAGAACACACTGCCTCAATGTCTCAGGACTGACCACAGCATTCTTCTAAGTTGCTTAATTTCCCCTGCTAGGGGTTGGCAGGGCCAGCATAGTGGATTACCTGGGTTAGTTTAAGCAAATATCCTGATCCATCCTGTATTAAGAAACCACATTCCTGCTGAGCCAAAGACTTACATACTCACATACCTAGGGAGTGCCACATATACTCTTGGAAGTTCCTAGACCCATTGCAACCCATCCATGGGTTCCCTGTAAGGACTGGGACTCCTCTCCCAGATTTCTCCATGAAAATGGAACCTATGAAAATGAATCAACTCAAATTGTTATCAGTAAGAGAATAGTTACGTAAATCAGGGCAAATTCAGAAGTAAGTAGAAAAAATTCCAAGGTAGTCAAGTTTGAAAAGGAAAACAAAAATTAGTTCATTTAATTAAAATACATATATTGAGAATCTGCTATGTGCCAGAGCTGTAGTAATGAACAAAACAAAACCACTGGAGCCATGGTAGGAAACTGGAGCAGAGATGGCAGTGGATGAACCACACAGGGCCTTTGGGTTCAGTTCTGAGGATGGCAGGGGGTATTTTGAGCAGGGACATGACATGATTGCTTTTACCTTTTTTTTTTAGTGGTTATTTTTGAGAGACAGCGAGCATGAGCGGGGGAGGTGTGTGTGGGGGATCTGAAGCAGGCTCTGTGCTGATAGCAGAGAGCCCAACGTGGGACTCGAACTCACAAACTGTGAGATCATGACTTGAGCCAAAGTCAGATGCTCAACTGATTGAGCCACTCAGGCGCCTCTGCCTTTACATTTTAAAAGCTCAGTCTACCTACTGTGAAAAGCATTGCTTCTGGAGGTGGTTGAAGCAGGGAGAGCAGGTTAGGAGGCCACAGCAGTAGTTCAGGTGAAGTACGGTTGTGGACCTACCATGGTGGTGGGGGCAGGGTGAGAAGTGAGCAGGTTCTGAATGGTAGTGGCCTTGGGATTTGTTGACAGTTTGGATTATGGAAAGAAAAGAGGAACCAAGGAGGATTCCCAGTGTGTGGCCAGTAAATGGTGGGTAGACTGGGAGAGGAGCAGGTTCAGGAAGGACAAAATCAAGGGCTCTGCCTTGGACTGGTTTGCAGGGCCTATTAGAGGTCCCAGCTGGGATGTCAGGTGTGGCAGGTGGTGGTCTAGCTTCAGGCTGGAGGAACATACTTGAGAGCTATCATCTTGTAAGCACTATGCAGTGCTATAGGACTAGGAGAAACCCAAGAGGTAGAGAAGTGGTCCCTGACTCTGTCTGGGACCTCCCTTATTAGGAGGTCACTCATGTGAGGAAGACCCAGCATGAGAGGTGGAGAAGAACCAAAGAGTGAGCAGTGAGGTAGGAGGAGAGCCTGAAGAGGTCAAGCCCTAGAAACCAAGGAGAGAAAGAGCTTCAAAAAGGAGGGAGTGACGAATTCTAAATGCAGCTGATGCCACCTATGTAAGATTATATCCATATAATCTTATGTATATATATTCAACACCAGACATTTAAACGCATGGAGAGTTCCTGAAGAATACACAATAAAGAGTTGAGGATTGGGATTGGAGGAACAAGTAAAGGGAATTTCTTCACACTCCTCTGTCAGGTGTCTGTCCATTACTCATGTCATTCGAAAAGAACAATACATCTAAAAGGGGGGAAATGTCTCCAGTGGAGAGGGTCTGTTCCTGCTTGGGCCTCCTGCCTCGTACATCTCTTCTATAAGGAGGGCTCCAGGTGCCCAGTCTGACTTTCTCCCCTCACTGTGGGAGAGCTTGCCTTCCATTTTCAGGCAGCCACCCACCCCTCCTCCTCCTTGACCTGGGGCTGACTCTGTGTTTCAGCACATCCCCGTTCTGCATTGTATTGGGCTTTGCTCCCCTGGCAGCTGTCTTCTTCCAAACCAGTTCACACAGGCAGGAAAATGTCATTCCACAATTGGTTGCGGTTCTCTGTGAAGGTATAAATGATATGTGACGCTGGGACATTTGCAACAGACTGCCACATTGATTTGCTTTTGTCTGTGGCTGTGGTTTTATCAATGAGCTTTTTCCTAAGCGATTTCAGACTCTGTTTTGTGCAGATGATTGAAGACATTCTGGAAATTTCTTCGTTTTTGAATGATCCATTCCACCCAGACATCCCAACCCTTTGAGGCAAAACAAATACAACATACACACATGTGCGTGCGCACACACAGACACAGACACAGACACACACACACACACACACACACACACTTTCAATCTCTGTCAAGCTGAGCATCTCAGAGTAAATGAGCCAATTTGTTTTCATTTAAATATGTAAGTAGGAGAAGCAAACCTAATGGACATGCATGAGAGAATGCAGAGCTATAAGCTGGAAAAAAATGCAGATGAATTTGTCACGTGTCTCGTGATAAATGATGTTTGTGCAATTAAACAGAGCCAGCCTGGAGGCCGTGAACACCTCAATGCATTACATTTTTATCTGCAGGGCCGTTACCCTCATGTTTCCTGTCATAGAATCTAAACATCACAAATCCGTGGAGGAGGGGCCCTTTGATTGCAAGGATGCTGAGTTATGCCAAGCAGTACAGAAAAGTAGGTCAGTGGGTCACCTGTGCAAACCTGAACAGAAGGAAAGTTTGTCTGACCTTTGTGAGGCCCAGTGCCTCCCAGAGCCCAGGCAGCAGCTGCTGGAAACCCTGGATCAAGAGGGCTGGATACAAGACAGCTGCATCCCAGGGAGCAAGAATACCCTAGGAAAAACTAGAATAAAACTAGTGTTTAGGTAGAGATGCAGAGAGAGTGAAAGATGGGACTAAAAGAATCCAGACATCTAAGGCACAGAAAAGAAAAGAGTGCCATGTATGTTTGGTGCCCAGAATAGTGGGGTGCCCGAATTTGGAGGGCTCACTCCTTCCTGTACAGATCTAGACTCCAGGTGCATTGCTTGGAGCTTACTGAAGAACAATGAGATGAATCATGATTTAATGCAGCCTTTCAGAGCTGTAAGGGAGCTTTAGGGTTTATTTAACTCAACCTCCCACCCAGAGCAGGAATTCATTCCCCAGAACCCCCAGCAGAGGACCTGAACATCCAGCTCCACCAAACTCAATGATTAATGGGTGCTCAGGGGTATGTGGGTTCTATCATGCAGATGGTTTGAGGTGGGTGGGGCTTGCAGGGTCTGCCCACTTGCAGAGTGGATGGTGCTCATGCCCCCTTCCTTTCGCACATTTTCTGCATGAGCCTTCCATGCTGCAGCCTCATGCACAACTTTTCCATATAGACATCCCCTCTAGAAACCAGCAGCAGGGGCTCAAGGCCCACTTAGGGACATTGAGATCTGTCTTCCACCCTCCAAATGGCCACCTGTTAGTCCTGCTTTGGCCTTTGGAACTACAGGAACTGGTATCCTTCCCCTCCCACCTGACAATCCCAAGTCTACCTGCCACATGCCCCTTGGTTTTTCCCTTGTTCAATAACATTGGTGGCTTCTCCTGTACATGGCTTCTAGCACCTTCACCATCCTGGTCACCTTCTGGTCTGCTTGTGCCTCCTTTTAGTTCTTCAAGTGTTACTTGTGCATCCAAAGGACCCAGAAGCATTGTCCTTACGTAATCAGTACTTATTCAATCCTAGCAGCATGGATATTTATTTTATAAAACAAATTGGGAACATTTAAAGCTCCAGGATGGGGTTTGAATTAAAACAACGTAAGCAGTTTTGGTGATTCTTCAGGACAGATTGAGAAAGCCTGGCAGAGTCCCAGGAGCTCAGAGGAGGAGGATGGTCTCCTGGGTGCCAACACCAGTGGAAAGACACAGGAGGGCTGGAACAACCCTGGGCCCCAGAGGCTGTTTAGGGGCAGGGAGACCTTACATGTGTGAAGGCTGTAACCTTGACCTCTACTTTGATCCTCCTTAGGGCTACTTTTTGATCAGCAACAGAATTTCTAGACCTGGGGACTTTGGCTATAGGGAAAAAGGGAGCTGTTCTCTCTAAACCAGGAATCATCCTTTACACCTGGAGAAAATATCTGGATCTCAAATCCTGGGACCTCATGAGAACGTATTCTCCATGTTAGTGGCGTGGGGCAGGATGGGACCCTGGGCTCACCTCCTGCATGCCCCCAGTTCAGAGAAAAGGACCCCACAGTTCCTGGTCTAAGCACACTGGACCCCACCATCACATGCTGGAGTTTTCTGTGAGATCAGAGGTGCCTCTATTTGGTCCACAGGCCCATGCACTATGGGCCGTTGGTGCCCACGATGGTTACTCAAACTCTGACCTGCGTGTTTCTTTGGCAGGTTGCCAAACAGATTCCCCTTGATAATGATCCTTTTCTGTATGATCGCTTTCACAGTTTCTGCCCTTTTTCTAGATTTCAGCTTGCAAACCTTAAGCTGCAATTTTCCCACGACTGTTTTACCTGCAGTTACTGCCCACAACTCCGGGGATAGGCAGGCTGTGTGGAAGCCTCAGACTCCCCCAGGTTTCCTGTACAGTGATATTCATCAAGAAAGCAAATAAATGGCACACATTTCTACTCTGTTATTATTCCTTCTAAAACAAGAACTCTTTATCACTACGTTCAGACAAAATTTACTAGGACTTCAAACTGACAGTTCTAAAAGTTCCCACCTCAGATCGTAAACTATGACTGATCGATTCTCTATTTCTGTACAGTTCTCTGTGCAGAGGACTATGAACCAGTGTCTGTTGGACACTAGAAGTGAATATGCCCAGCTCTGCCATGTTCCAGGATGTAAGATAGGGCTGCTGAGCATGGAGAGAATTTGTACCTCGAAGCGGTTTGGACCACAGGACAGTGAGTCCATGAAGGCACAGTCTGTACCAAAAAACTGACTCAGAGCAAGGAGGAGAAAGATGCTTTGAGCTGCAAGATGCAATCTCTCTGCCACCCTGACCTTCCTGCCACCCCTCAAGAAATGGACAGTGACTGCTTTGATACTGTTCTCACACCAAAAGTGGTGAGCTATAAGCAAGCTGGATGTGCCTGTGCTTGAAGGGTATGTAGTAATGATGAGTCCTCAGTACTTCTCTCTTTCTGGGGCCATGTGTATCCTGGGGAACTGAGGAGAGAAATATCCTACAGGAGAACCCACAGAAAACACTTCTCCTTCTGCAGCATTGCAAACAGCTAAGTGCAGTGGTGATCTAGCAACAAGGAGATGAACACGGTGAGGGGGCAGAGGCAATCAGTGTGCTCAGCCCATGTTATTTGTCCTTGCAAAATGGCGAGTGCTAAAGCTGGTGGCAGAGTATAAATGAAACTTGCTTTAGGCAGCTGTGAATGGCACCATGATGACCACGAACCATCTGTTGGCCTCCTGAGTGAGAGGCACACTCATCTTTTCTGGTCTGTAATAATATGGATCCTATTGTCCTGTAATCTCTCTGTATGCATGTGTAGCACACCACTGGATGGAAAGCAGCTCAAGAAGACTTATGTCTTATTCATCTCTTTTCCCTACCAGCTGAATAATAATAGACAACATTTAGGAAGTACTTACTTTATGCCAGGCTCTGTGCTAAGTAGGTCACATGCATTTCTTTTACTTCCCACACCAACTCTAGGTGGTTGATAATATTTTCCTGATTCTAAAGATGGGGAATGGGCCTCGGATTACCTGCTGGTAAGTGATGATGTAAGGATTCAGATTAGATAGGCTGATTTGGCAAGCAGGCTCCTAACCATTGTAGACCACAGCTCTTTCAGTAAACCTGTGCCTGTCTCCAGTGCACCCACACTGTCCAGGAGGAAGTCATCACTTCCAAGGTCCTCATATCAGTACTGACTGACAGCTCATACCAAACCCAATCTTTTCTGACAGCATTGGTAGAGACCCTCCATGTGACCTGTCAGCTGCCTGAGAACAGGAACCATTGTTTATTCATCTCTGTTGCCCCTAGAGATCCCAGGTTTGTGCCTTGTACATAGAAAATGCTCAGTTGTATAATTGAATTGAATGTAATCATCTCTCATCTAAGGTTATAGATGGGCCCAGTATAGAGCCCCTTGAGACTGAACATCACTGAATATTAAATCTGTAACCACAATGTGCTTGATAATAAGCATAGTAAAATGTGAGACCAAGAAAGAAATACTCCTAGCAGAAGCTGGATTGCAAGTATGAGTCATGTCCAGTGATTTTACAAGTACACACGTGAAGTAGCTCTTTGCTGGTTGCTATGAGAACCACTGCTGGGGAGTCCTGTCATACTAGTCTTTGCAGTCATGCATGTTATGTGCAGGAGTAGCAAATGCACAGCATATGCCAGTGGTCTTCATGTGTAACATTGTCTTTGGGAAAGGTAAATATCCACACCTGAAACTTTTCCAAGTATCTGTTGATAAATATATTGATAGTCTTTCATCCCTACTTCATCAGATGAGATAATCAATTATAAGGGAATTCTCAGGCTTTATTGAGAAGCTACTATGTGGTGGGCTCAGTGCTAAGTGTTGTGTGAGAAACAAAAAGCCAGGGAAGATATCCTTGGCATTGAGAAAAATTTTAGTCCTGTTGAGAACTCTGATCCAGAGAATAGATCCTTTGTATATATTTCCCAGTTTTTCCAGTAGTAACATTTTGTAAAACTACAGTATAATATCACAACCAAGGAATGG